>NC_135867.1:8922691-9157691 GCF_031162955.1 Sander vitreus
GCCAGGCTGGGCTACCAGGTGTGACATGTCCACACACACACACACACACGCACACACACACACACACACACACACACACACACACATGCACACACACACACACACACACACACACACACACCACCTTCCAAGCCTCCCCTGACAGCCCTTTATTTGTTACAGCGGGCTTATTAACGAGCAGTCCAACTATCCCCATCTTTCTTTTCATGTTTTTTTCCCTCAACACCTTCCTCCTCCTTTTCTCTCCTCAATGGTCACGTGGGTCTAAACTCATTAAGTTGGTTTCCTCTCCACAGATTCATTACAGTGGAAGTATTTGCTATATGAAATTGATGCCCTGTCCCAGATAGAGATGTCCCCTGGTCCAGTTCTGGTCCCCTGCCTCATACACATCAGTCTCCCTTATGAAAATAGAAAGCTCTCTGTCCACTAATGTCCCCTGCTGTTGTGGTTGTGGGACATCGTCAAGGATACTGCACCAAACAGTATACACCAACAGTGTTTTCCTATCAGCCATGGATAAGGCAATACCCTGTATGTTGAACAGGATACAATTGGTGTGGCATTTGAACTAAATAAAAAGTAGATTTAAGATTTTGTGATGTCAGCTATACTGTACCATTAGTAGGATAGACTAGTAATACATGGTGTATGGTACCAAAACATTGGATAAATGTTGTTTGAGATTAACAGAAAACTAAAAGTTTCTTCTTTCAGGGTATGATTGAAGGAATTATCTAACTTTTAAAATATTTTGTAATTTGTCTTTTAAAACTTTTTAGTGAAGAGAAACTTCTCTCTATTATTACTTGATGAAAGCAAATTAGGAAAGGTGCCTCACTTGTTGGCAGCACTAAATGACAGCAAGATGTCAGATATTTAGGTAAGCCCTTTTCTAAACGGTGCTAATGGTAAAACACAAGTTTGTATTTTAAAGTTTTTTGTGTGTAAGATTTCTCCCAATAATGACATCAGGATTTTATCTAGGTGAAAAAAAAAGTTGAAATCTCTTCTCAGTTAGGGCACAGTTCTTTATTGGAGCCCGTAGGCTAATAAGATTAATGTAGCAGTGCAGCTTTAAAGGCCCTGATACCATGCCGACAGCTGGTGCAGCCATAGTTGACCATCTCCTGTGACTTCTGCAGGGTGTCCAGCGTTGTTGGCTCTAGTCTAGCCTTGATGTGAGAGTCTGTGAGAAAGAGCAGTCTGACTGACTTTGAATCAGTGATTTCACCTATTTATACCTCCTTATATTCAGCTTCCACTTTTTTTTCCTCTTCCACAAACATATGACCACAGTCTGATAAGCCAGCCTAAAGTAATTCCACTTTTAATCAGACAAAAACGTTATTTAACATCATTAAGTTATTTTTATTTATTTTTTTAACCTTATGCTTACGTAGGAATCATTTAGGATATTTAATCCAACCTTTTTAACTGCCCATATGCAGAATCACTATAGTACATCAACATACAAAAACCCAGAATAGTCTTTTTTTTTTTTTTAGGGGTATTTTGCTGATGTAAATCTTTCTACACTTGTGGTATGTACAGTGAGGGGAAAAAAGTATTTGATCCCCTGCTGATTTTGTATGTTTTCCCACTGACAAAAGAAATTATCAGTCTATAATTTTAATGGTAGGTTCATTTGAACATTGAGAGACAGAATAACAACACAGAAATCCAGATAAACGCATGTCAAAAACATAAATTGATTTGCATTTTAATGAGAGAAATAACTATTTGACCCCTCTCAATCAGAAAGATTTCTGGCTCCCAGGTGTCTTTTCTACAGGTAACAGCTAAGATTAGGACCACAATCGTAAAGGGAGTGCTCCTAATCTCAGCTTGTTACCTGTATAAAAGACACCTGTCCACAGAAGCAATCAATCAGATTCCAAACTTCCCACCATGGCCAAGACCAAAGAGCTGTCCAGAACTACACAGGAGGATCTTTTCAATGATCTCAAGGCAGCTGGGACCATAGTCACTCGAAGGGGGTCTCACCCTGGATGTAATTCAATGTAGAGTTGCCAAACATGGAGGTGGAAACATTATGCTTTGGGGGTGTTTTTCTGCTAAGGGGACAGGACAACTTCACCACATCAAAGGGACGATGGACGGGGCCATGTACCGTCAAATCTTGGGTGAGAACCGTCAAATCTTCGGTGAGAACCTCCTTTCCTAAGCCAGGGCATTGAAAATGGGTCGTGGATGGGTATTCCAGCATGACAGTGACCCAAAACACATGGCCAAGGCAACAAAGGAGTGGCTCAAAAAGAAGCACATTAATGTCCTGGAGTGGCCTAGCCAGTCTCCAGACCTTAATCCCATAGAAAATCTGTGGAGGGAGCTGAAGGTTCGATTTGCCAAAAATCAGCCTCAAAACCTTAATGACTTAGAGAACATCTGCAAAGCGGAGTGGGTCAAAATCCCTCCTGAGATGTGTGTAAACCTGGTGGCCAACTACAAGTAATGTCTTTTTGGTTTTCTCCCACTAAACAAGAATTAAACCCAAATGACAGAGGAAAGAAAACAGAATAAAATCTTAGTTGGCATTCTTTGTCATCTTTTGGCTAAACAAGCGTTACCAAATTACAGATTAGTGAGCAATCTCTAGCAGTGATGGAGAAGCCAAAGCTTTTTTTGTATAGTCGTGTAGACTATTTATCTCTTTTCTGACCGATACAGAAGGTTGTGGAAATGTTTCTATGATAATAGAGTATTTGAAGTGGAGCTTTCTTTTTAAATCCCTTTTGATTCATGAACACCTTTTAAAAGCTTTTAATGTTTTAGAAGCTGCATCTTTAATGTATAGACCTTATACAGTACAATAGAAGTTGCAGAAGCTTTGTCTTTGTCCTGATCCTAATTCACATCCCAGTATCTTTCTCACTGCACACTATTTGTTCTTTTATTCTTCACCTTTCTAACATATAACATCTGCCTACTCGTTTTTTTTCTTGGTCTGTGCTGATGAACGATGTGACAGTTATCGAGACTTCGTATCACTTTTATTTTAAAAGCTAACTCCTCTTATATCTTCTCCTCGATAACCCTCGTTCTACTATGCCGTCTTCTGCCTTACAGTTAACACCAGTTACAGTCAGCGGAGCGGATGTTTTGGCCTATATTAAAAGGAGTTATTTCAGATACTTCCCTGTCTTTTTATTTTTTAGAGAGACACACACGCCCGTATTAAAGGGCCCTCGTCTGGGTCAGGGACCCGAAGGCGAGGCAAGAGACTTTGATTAACACCCTAGATGTCCCCTTGTTCACGGTCGTTTTAACCTCCTATACAGAAAAAGTATTGCCCGAGGGAAACTTCATAACCATATGATTTTCAGTAATACTCACAGTTTAAAGCTACTCTTCGCGGAATCACCAAAAGCTCAAATCCGCTGAAAATTGCAGTCTCCAATGAGTTGAGAGGAGGCTTGCTGTCAAAATCGGTCCCCACTGGGTTGCGACTCACCCAGCGGTTAAAGAGGAGTCAAAAACTGCCTCCCGTAGGGGTGTTCCCCTACCGCTTGGCAGGGTTGAAGAAGAAGAGGAAAAAATAAAAATCTTCCAAAAAGGCACAAAACGAATACGCGGGTTTTGTTCCCTAGTCCAAACTTGAACTCAGGTATTTTTATTTTAATTAAAGCAGAAAGTTAAAAAGGCAAAAAGCTAAACAGAAAGAAAATGAACAAAAATGCACTAAATCCCTAAAAGAGTGAAATGAATGCTTATATACGGGAGTCCTTTCGGTACAGGATGCCCCAAAAAGAACATCAAACTTTTTCCTGTCGGCGAGTTAAATCTATTTATACATACGTTGACCAGTTCACTCCCACCATATCAGCAGGGGCTGTCTCACCACTTCTTGTGACCTAATAAGGTATCCTTTTTTAATGCAACCCCAGGTTATCAGACACTCACAGGAATTCTCACATGTAATGACGTTTCGTATCTTATGCATTGCTCAAGCTAACAGCCTTATACATTACGCAAGCAAGCGGTAATGCTCTTCCATCATATATGACCGCTTGACTCTCTTCTCCAAACAGAAGCAGGACAGTGTGAAATTTTACCAGTACATATGTTTTACATCAGCTCCCCATTACTTTCTCTCAAACATGAACTCAATGTACCCCACATGAACTCTTCCCCTGTCTCAGCTGCAGTCTCTTACAGGAACACACGAACTTCCCCTCTGCATGAACTGCAGGCAGGCCTTCTCATATATTTACACTAAGCAAATGAATATAATGCTGTATCTAACATAGTATCTAGCATGTTTATAAAGCAAATTATAATTACATTTATAAGCAGCAATGTGATTATATCTTATAAGCAGAAATATAGTTGTAGCTGTTTTTGGGCTAATACATTTCTTAAAGCAGTAATATATATTTTAGCTGTTTTTGGGTTTTCAACTGAAAGCTTCATTCAACAGTACACACACACACACACACACACACACATTGTCAGGAATGAAGACACATCACTTCATGACAAAAACAAAAATAATCTCCTCTGAAAAAGAATGTTTGACATGCTTGTCACTACACTGGCATTCCCTATCACTGCCTTCTCGGTGGTGAGCTGTTCTCCGCAGCACCACAATGGGTGCCTTGGATCCGCAGCGCAGCTTTAGCTTTTGTTACATGATGCCCAGCCTGGCGCATACAGCTTTTATTGATAATTGAAATGTGAGCTGTGAGTGAATAAATTGCTGTGCCATTTAGAATTGAATTTCTGTATTTCTCTTTCTGTCTCTCTAACGCACACACACTTGCTTCCTCATTCTCTCTGTTGTTGAACTAATTAACAGATCCCTAATGTTAACTCTGTTTGGGGGAAGCCATTTTGGCACACTGACTCATCTCTTGTTGAGTTAACAGGTGGTACTGCATCATTTTTGGAGCTCTCTATCTACATGGTCTGCTTTTATTACTGTTCATTACACCAATCTTTAAAAGCTGTTGGCAAACACCTCGGAACAACTGAGAAATTTAAAAATGGCAGATGAATTAATTTGGCCAATCCCCTTTCATTTCACAATTCTTTCATCAGTTTAATGGCTGCATAAAAGGAAAATACATATGGCTGCCAGTGCTCCAGAACACAAATTTGAAAACTTTGCTTATCAGATGTGTTTTGTCAAAGCTGGGATCCAATTAGTAACAAGTGAGATTATTAACATATCTCACTGCAACAGCATTTTAGACAGCAATACGTACTGCATTTACTGTTTGCCAGGCAACTCTTGCTTAGTAGTAAACTGCCTTTTCTACAAGATGGAAACTCATCGCTCTGTCTTCATGCAGATCTTTTTCTTTCCCTTTACACCCCCCTTTCGCTCCCTCCTTATAGACCACTTTCCTTTCCTCTTTCTTTCGCCCTCATTTTTCTCTCACTATGCCCCCAATGTGGTGCAGACGGGGATTTGAGTGACTCTGTCAAGCTTCTCTCTACATTCCCCAGTCTGTGTTAAATTGGTTTAGAGCTTAAGTAGAGTGTGAGCCTGGAAAAATAAAAAAAAATAAAGATACAAGCATTACCTCGAGGCAAAGTGACCCTGGGAAAAAACACACACACACACACACACACACACACACACACACACACACACACACACACACACACACACACACACGCTCTGAGGCTAAAATGTTTTACTGTGTTCACTCTTAATCTATCGGAGCGTCCTTAAAGATCCTTGCTTCAGCACTGAAGTGTATGTGTAGATGCTCCAATTTTATATAGTAACATTTGTATTGCCAATGTGTTGCTTTGTATGCAGCCCCCTTATGTGTAGAAAATGTATAATTTTTAGCCAACTTGGATCTTGACATTGGTATACTGCGTTATGAATATAATGCAACAGAACATACACACAGAGAGTGGAGACAGAAAAGATAAAAATGACGGGGCCGACTTTACCATTAGGCAAGGTATGAAACAGTTTGGGGCCCCAACTTACAAGACCCTTGCTATAAAATGCAGTTTATAAATTAGGTTCATATCCTAACTTCTAGAGAGTATGTATTCTGCAATCAATTACAAAATGCAGTTCAAAGTGGTAATTTAATTATGGCAATGCAGAAGAAATGCATTGAAAGATTTGATGCGACTGTGGCCCAGCTCACCAATTTTCACCACATGAACTACAGTTACTGAAGCAGAAATGAGAGCGGTCACCTTCTCGTGCATCGCCACGTCTTAGGCTACATTACAGTAGTTCTTGTCTAACCCTTTGAAACTTTTAAATAATACCTGCACACAAAACCGATCCAAAGAATATTCCAAAGAATATTCCGCTCAGTTATAATTTGGCAGGATTGTCCCTAGGAATTGGACTTTTCACAGAAACACTCTTAGCAAAGAGAGCCCAGGAAACATTATAATACTAAGAGTGCCCTCTAATCAGCACATCAATTTCCCTATCATAGACTTTCCAAAGAAATAATTTCAGCCAGCCTTCCAGCTATGTTTGCAATTAGTAATAATTAAGTTGGCTAATTTCGATAATAATAACAGAAAATCACAGTCGGCACTTTTAATGCACAGTGTTAGTCATTTGCTTTCATGCCTTTGTGCATGGTCGTAGGTTATCACACAGGGATTCGAGTCTCATAAAGTTGTTAAATTTTGGGTACAATTTTCATATTTCCTTGCTCACCTCCCACTTTTCCCACTTTTTCTCTCTCTCTGTTTTCTCCTGATCTTGAAGCTGAACAGTGCCCAAACTGTCCTGTGTAATGTGAGCTGTCAGATTATATATTTCCACCCTGCCAGCTCAACAGTTTGACCAGATGACAAAGACGAGCCCATATTGACAACTAGCGCAGCTGAATGTGCTGTAGCAACTCTCTAGCTGACTGAATGATCAATTCAGTGACTGCCCAGCTTCTTACATAGCCCTTTTTATTTGACCAAAGCACTTGAGCTACTTACACTTAAAACACTACTTCCAATAAAGGAATGTGAAGTTCCAAAATGTGGGTACAAGAAATTTAAGAAATGTGCTCCTTGCCCGAAGTTTTTTCTTGGAAAATGGGTTCCTTATTTTCTTCTTTATAGAGAACCTCACATTGCTAATAGGCCTGCACGATTCAGGGAGACATATGAATCACAATTTTTTAGCTTAGAATTGATATCACGATTCTCTGCCACGATTGTTTTCTCACAAAGTGTAATGTTTATTGCACATGCACATGCACATGAACCATGACAAAACAAAACAAATTGGCAGTACCAAACATAGATTTTTTTTGGCACCTATAGCACATTGCGCATCACCACAAGCCTGTAAGTCTTGTTTTACAACCTTTGAAAACTACAAGCTAATGTGTGTTTCCATACTACTGGCTTGGGGAAGCTCATATTGGATGTGGTTGTTTTATTGGTTGTTCATATGAAATTGCTCTAAATAGTGTCCCTTTCCATTTGACAAAGGTCAGTCTTCCGATATGAATGGTTGATTTAATGGCTGATGGCACACACTAACGTGGAGCAACATCAGAGGCCATCTGTAATGAGAGCATCTTTATTTGGCTTTTGCTGTGCCCAATAAACAGCAGTTCTGAATTGCTGACACGTTGTTTGTGTATATGAACAACTTAGCTGAGTTTTACAGCAATGGTGGAACAATACACACACTGTTTAAAAAAGCATGACGGCATCACATGATATTCTCCTGTGGGAAGAACAGGCATTTTTTCCGTTTTTCACATTTCATGTTTATTTCATACCATCAACACTAGAAGCTACTAAAGCTACAATATATTGAGTAACACTGTGCCCTTGGTGCTCATGATTAGCTCATACAGCATCTTAGTACCACAGGGCCTATTTGCATCATTGAGTCGCCATTGTACCATAGTCGCTGAGTATGGAGAGTGCTGTAATCCTAAGACCCAGAGGGAGTAACAACCCCAACAGCTGCCTCAGGGAAGTTATCAGTCCATGTTTTTATTTTCAAGCTCATCCTGCGTGATTTCCTCGGAGAAAAGGAGCAGTATGGATGGATGCTGCTGACCTTTTTGTTTTAACGCCTATGTTACAGGTGTCAATAGTGCTACCAGGGACCAATGGTTTTCTCTTGAGCTGAGGATCCATCTGGTCACAGTCCCATTGCTGTGTGCCTGCTGGCGTGATGCACAATAATGCTGCCAATTCAGCTAATGTAATTTACAATTCACTCTTTAATTAGATTGAACGTTTGTACCGGAGGAATGAGTTTTATTGTCTTATGTTGTTACATACAGTATTCCATTGATTCTTTATATTGTATGTGTCTTGTAAGGATGAAAAAAAAGTACATAATCTAATGATAACATTATACATGATAACATTTAGATCATGGGTGACATTGATTACCTTTATTACTTACTCGTTACTGTTACATGACCGCTACACCTGGTCATGGTGTAAAAAATATTTTCACATTTGACTAAAAGTGTTTTTTCTAAGAATGCATTCATTGTACAATATAACTGACAGTATATCGGGGAACAGTTTTTCTTTTAGTTTGGCAGTTTATTGTCTCATTGTCAGGGTTCATACTTGTGGCTGGTAGGAGACGGTTTGGCATTTCACTGCACCAGTCTTTCCTCTAAAATATTTAGTTATACATGTAAAAGCCTGACACTGAAACCTTTTAAACATTGACGGTTGAAGCACCCTCTTTAGGCAGTGTTAGCTTTTTTAGATAATGTGGAAACTAACATTTCAGCAGCCAAATTACCATTCAAAGCAATTACTGGTGGGTTAACTGTAGAGGTGGGAATCACCAGAGGCCCCGTGATATGATATTATAACGATACTTATTTCACAATATGATATTATTACGATTTTAAACACATTACGTTTTAATGCAAATATTGCAATTTATTACCTTTTTTCGAACTTCAAATTATATCCACGAAGAAAAATCAGTTTTTTCCTCTCACTTTAATTTTATTGTCCAGTCCATCTAGTGGACTGACAAAACAATTGATTTTATTATATTATTACATTACCAAAAAAGTTAAATTGTCATGCAATTTTGTCATGTCGTGCAATTTATATAATAAATGTTTGATACTTGGCATCCATGTATTGATACAGTATTGCTACTCATAATATCGCAATGTTCTATTTTATATATACAGTGGGGAGAACAAGTATTTGATACGCTGCCGATTTTGCAGGTTTTCCCACTTACAAAGCATGTAGAAGTCTGTAATTTTTATCATAGGTACTCTTCAACTGTGAGTGACAGAATCTAAAACAATTTTTTTTTGCATGTTATTGCATTACATAAGTATTTGATCACCTACCAACTAGTAAGAATTCTGGCTCTCACAGACCTGTTCTTCTTTAAGAAGCCCTCCTGTTCTCCACTCATAACCTGTATTAACTGCACCTGTTTGAGCTCGTTACCTGTATAAAAGACACCTGTCTACACACTCAAACAGACTCCAACCTCTCCACAATGGCCAAGACCAGAGAGCTGTGTAAGGACATCAGGGATAGAATTGTAGACCTGCACAAGGCTGGGATGGGCTACAGGACAACAGGCAAGCAGCTTGGTGAGATACAATGTGATTTTCTGGATTTTTGTTTTAGATTCCGTCTCTCACAGTTGAAGTGTACCTATGATAAAAATTACAGACCTCTACATGCTTTGTAAGTAGGAAAACCTGCAAAATCGGCAGTGTATCAAATACTTGTTCTCCCCACTGTGTGTGTGTGTGTGTGTGTGTATATATAAAAAATAAAAAAATATATATATATAAATATTCGCAAACTTATGTTATGCCATACTTATGGAACACTCCACTTATTTGAATAAAACACACTCATTTCATTTTTTATAGCACTTCCAAATCTCAGAATTTCCTTAGAGCTCTTGGTTAAAAAAACCCAGTTAAAAAAAAGTTTAAAAATACTGTTTGTACTACATAAAGTGGGGGTGGATTAAAACATGTTATTTTGTTGAGCAGGCCTGATGAAGACTTGACTCTACTGCTGTAGTTACATTCATCTTGTGCAGTCCAAATCGTGTACATTCTTTACGTAACATTAGATATTTAGTTTGTAGGGCATTGAAGTGTGATCCCTGGCCTCGCTCATTATCATGCAAAACAGTTGCATTATTCAAGTGTGCTGCATGGTGATGTGAAATCTTTTCAGCGATGGATACTATTTCATATGAATTAGTCATTGCACTTCAAGTGAATTACTTAAAGCTGGGTGGAATGGGTGGCGATGGTTGTTTAATACTCATGATAGTAATGCTGCAGTTTGTTTGCTTCACTACTTTTGCTGCTCACTCATCTGCATTCATGTTCTACATTTTAAGCATTTGTCTGAGCAAGTGATTAGAGGCTTGGTGTCTTACTGAAGGTCACTTAATAGAACATTTGTTTACTCAAGTGGTCAAACATGTGACCTTACTGTGACAAATTACTCTAAACTAAACTCTAATTAGTAAATGACTATTGCTGTTCCACACAACTCACTGCTAAACAATTTGTTTGTTGCAGACACTTAGTTAAGACTTAACACAGATCCACATGTTTATCCCTGAGTGTGCGTCTGTGCGCGTGCATGTAATTAATAGCTAACTGGTTAATTGGTATCATTACCATTTCTTGAAAACATGGCCTACATCTAGTGCAAGAAGGCAGTTGTAATCCCCAGCTTTAATGGAGTGGAGTGGTTGTAGTGTTCACAAACCATGTCAAAGAAACTTCTTTTTTTTGCCCTTCTATTTTTCGAATATTTAGTAAGCAAGAATTTTAAAATTCACTCTCCATGTTTGTACAGGTGCTGCTTCACTTGCTTGATTTAATTAAAATTCTTAATACAATTTAAAGCACACAGTTAATGATGCTGTTTGGTTATCAGAGAACACAAAATACAGGAGTGTATTTGCATGTTCAGGAATTTGTCGTCCACATGTAACTGATTAAATATGAGACACTGACAGCGTTTTCATTCGATCACCTAACTTTTATCTTTCTGTGTCATCAGTGGTTAATGATAGTTGTGTTTCACATTAAGTGATTAAGTGAATTCCATATCTTTCTGTGTGTGGTCCAGTGTTGGAGTTTGATTGTCATGTAAATTTGATTGAAACAGTCCAAAGTAAAACATTGTATCAGAGTGCTTTATAGTCCGAGCAACATAAAAGACCCTCTACTCTCAGATCCTTGTTATGGATAAGGGAAATTCATAATAAAGAATAGTAAATAACTCCTACAAAGGAGGGATTTCTCTTACAGGACAGGCAGACATGCAGTGTGCATACTCTAGGGTTGGGCGGTGCCAACCGAATTCGGCATATGTCGATGTTTATAGTGAAGCATCACGATGGATTGGGCTCAGTGGTCAATGACTGTCAGCCATCCAATGGCATCATCCACTGGCCCAACCCTAGCACACTTCATGTACAGACTAGACAGAAGTAGTTGAATTACAATATAGAGAAACAGAATGATAATATTGATACAGTTTATAATGCATGGGTTATAATTAAGTGTAATAAGTGAATAACTGTTACTGGTATGTAGCACAGTGCTCTGCTTTTCTATAATGATAACAATACGTATTGTTAATAGAGGTGGTATTTTATGGCTCAAAATGTTCATTTTACTGAATACTGGCTCGCAATATCAGCAATTAAATATCTTCAAATCTAAAAATATCAGTATCAGCATTAAGAAACTCCTATTGATCTTACACAGTATTAACACAGGAATATAACTAAGTACTTGACCATACTGTCTAATACCTCCTACGAAACGTCTTTGCCCATCCCATTCTTTGTTTACATTGACAATGATTGTACCTTCCCTGGCAGATGATAACCGCAACTCTACGTGAACACTTAACTTGTTTGAATGGTCCTGTTATCTAGTAAGATGTAGTCATATCCATTGTGGCCAGAGCTGGTGTCTGCAGCCTTATCTGTGCGAGACGCAGGATGTTATTCTTCTCGGTGTCTGCCTTTCGCTCTGTGTGTAAGCTCGAGTTCACCAGCAGAGAGGATGATAATTGAAATCCTGAGTGGCAGGTCACTTTCATAGTAAACAAACACTGCATACTTTAGCTTCAGTAATTGCTTTTGAAGAGCGGCTACAGCAGTAGTCTGGGTAAATGCAAACACACTTGCAAAAGTGCACACACACTAAATACACATGAAAAACGCAGCCCTTTCCTGCAGGTTCATTTGCCATGGAACGCTGCACTAGTGGTTGGCCTGGGAGCTTCAATGACAGGGCAAATACACTTTTCACGCATACACACACACTGGCGTCCAGGCCCCTGAGCTCACAGAGTGACTTCCGTCTCTGCCTTCCTTTTAGTGCAAACGAAGCAATGGAGCAACCATCCCTGCAGCTACACCTATGTCTCTCTCAGCCTCTTCACTCATGTATCCCTGGAGCCCCAACCTAGCTCTCCAAACCCTCCATTCTTTCCTCTTCTTTCCCCTCTGCTCCATGCCTTTATCCTCCTCCTCGTCCCCACTCCTACCTCATTCTGTCCTCACTAGCTATTCACTCATCCACTTCACTCTCCATCCCTGAGGCCCCATCCTGCTTGTCCATGTTCTCCTTTTTCTCTCCTCTTTACCCAGCCATCCCACCTCAGTTCTTCTCTCAGTGCTTTTGGTTTTATTATGGAGGGTTAAACCTCGCTGCGCAGTGTCTTAATTTACAAGTTGGCTAACAGGCCAACTTAAAAACGAAAAGTTGGAACTCCGGTCAAATGGCAACAACTTGTTTCTTCATTTATTCAGGGCTTGTTTTTCTCCTATGCCTTTTTTAATCAGGCATCAGTCTAGCTTTACATATCCAGAAAAAAAGGAATTTCTCGCTACACCCATTAAGATTGTTTCTGCCTTTAGAGCTGCCCTGCCTCCAATAACTGTTTATATTACTAAAACTTTAATCTGCCTCAAGAAATCTCTCATCCTTTGATTTTTACACTACTCTTTGGCATTCACTATATCCTGTAGGTCATCCCTTCACTCACATTTCTACTCTTATCCTACAGTATTTCAGCTCTATGTTTCTCTTTTCCTCCTCTTTTTCCTGACTTTATTGTTCTCCTGGCCTCACCTTACCCTTTTTCTACATCTCCTCACACCCTGAAGGCGAGCCCTCTGTAGTCAGTCAGTGCATTGAGTGCTCCCTTCTTCCCTCATGTTCCAACCCTGTTTAAAATGACTATCCCTCTGTTACATACCAATCCATCCTCCAACGAGCCTGCAATAATCTGTCTAACACAAAGAGACACTTTCCGTCTCTCGAGCTCTGTGACAGTGATTCAGTCCACTGTGTTGCTTCCCCAAATGGTTCACAGCTGCTGAGAACAGTGTATTGACATTAACCTAAAATATCTATCTTTGAGTCATGTATTAAGTCATTAAACTATAAATGTGAATATGCATGTCAATCTGCAGAACAGAACACAAAGGCATAAGAAAACTTCGGAAAGTACCAGCAATTTACCAGTACTATTGACACCATAAGGCCACAAGGATGCACCACGTGGTTCTAAATACAACAGTTAATGACTTCAGTAATTGCAGGAGTCAGTTTCCTGTATCTTTTCCTATGCTAGCTTTGTTCTCCTTGGGGTGATTGTCTCTGTTGATGGCTTTACCAACCACTGCATGTTTTTCAAACGGGCCACGAACACTGGAGGGTCACAGTAGATTTTTTTCAGCGTGTCCATTTTTTCTAAAAGAGGATTACTCGTAGTAGGTTTGTTCTTGGAGAATGTAACAAACCCCCCCCCACCCCATCACAAATTGCACATCAATTTTGGATTAGATCTGTGGTTGTGTATTAATGTAGCTGTGCCTCTGTCTAGTGTTTCTGTTTTGCGATATGGTAATACTGTGGAAAGGTTATGAAAGGATATGGAAAGGTTAATCTACACACCCCTAGTATTTAGATTAAAGCTGCGTTATGCATTTTCTTTTTTTAAAGTTGCATTGACTGTGCCATGGCGGCTTCTTATTATGATTTTTTTTCTTTATTCCAAAAGGCATTAATCCGACCTGCACTGCACATAGTGTTTATTCTCATCGCAGATGCATTCAGTCATGGGAGCTGTGCTACTGACTGAATGCACAAGATGCTTAATTACTCAAACAGGTGCCTGCAACTGAGGCAGGATTGATGCTTCAAGAGCACTCAATTAATTGAAGCCCATTATCAATAACAGGCATGAATGATCCCTTAGATCGTCCTCTGATTTAATTTAGCAACACACAAGGATCAACAGTGTTAATTAGAGATTTACAAGAAGGTAGGGGCATCATAAATAATTGTGAACATCTGGTACTCTAAATGAAGACTCCATGCACTTTTACTCACTTCCTGGTCCGTGGCTGAGGCTTAAATGAGCTATTCATATCATATTAACAGGTAATATATTTCATGGTTTTCTTGAGAGAGCACACACTAGATATACATGGATAGACATTAGCAGGTGTGAAGAAAAATGAGGTGATGCCATTCTCTGTTCTTGCTAATTGCATGTTTGCACTGACCTTGTGTGGAATGGGTTAACCTGGAACTGATGTGCAAACACGGCACTACAGCAGGCAAATACAGACTTGAACAGACATATACATATCAATGCTTGCACACAGTTGCACAAATACACAATTTCTTCTAATGCGATTACCTCGGCAGACATTTATAGACCCAGTTAATCTAACAGCAAGAGCAGTGCACCATTCCATATATTTGTATTTAATTCCAATTAAACCTGGGCTGTGGACAAACCCATTTTCTAAATTTTCTAAACCAATTACTCCGGATGGAGATAAAATGCAGAAGCAACCTTTGAACAACCCTTTTCTCCATGAAATCTCTAACCAAAATAAAACCCAGATATACAAATCTCCTGGTAAGCCTACATGGCAGCATGGGTGCAATACACTGCTCCTGACATTTGTCAGATTTATGTGAAGGAAGTGCCGCTCTGCCTGACAGCCTGCCGTCACTTTTTCTTAGGCTAAAAAACTAATAGAGGTAAAGCTAAGTGCTCTCCAGGCTCCGTATTATTAACTATTCAATATCACTGTGCCAGTGGCTCAGTGGATAGAGCTCTTCTTGGATACCTCAGAGCAATAGGGTCCTGTGTTCAATTTCTCCCTATTATTGTTATCTTGGGTTTTTTCAAGGTCCATAGACATTCATTGTATTGGAATCTACAGTAGATTACTTGGCGGTGTGACTGTTTTTAATATAATGCAATAGCTGTTACCTGGATTATTGTGGTTTATATTTAATAATTAGCATATTACGAAAACTACAGTTACTAATAACTTTATTTAAATAGCACCTTTAAAAACAAAGTTTACAGGGGTGCCTGGGTATCTCACCCGCACAATTTGCCCTGTGCTGAATTGCTGCGGAGCTCTCCGGCATCCGTCAAAAATGGAAGCTCTGCGTATCTGCTCCGGAGGGCTGCGGATCAGCGGGGCTGGGGACGGAGTCGGAACGCAGCCGTTCCGAAATCAGTGAAAATACCCACATTGACTTTAATGGAAACCTATTGACTCCGCCACCGTTCCGGAGCGGAACCGCAGCCTTTCCGCAGTTGGTGAAAATTGGGGGTTAGATTTAAACCTCGACTTCGGAACAGTTAAGGAGTAATTGTAAATAATTAAACAGATATGTTGAAGCATTCATAACTTTGAAACAAGATCACAAGATCCTACTATTAAGATTATACTATATTATTTTACCAGGAATAATTTTTTAAGCAGTTTCATTAAAAAAAATAAATAAAAAAAAGGCTCTGCCTTCATTGCAGATACAACCTGATTCTTCACTGAATAAGACCTTGAAGCCTCCCACAAAAGTCAATCTCTTAACCCATCACCACCCCTGCAAAGGGCCTGCAGAGCCCCTTTAGCTCCAGGTCTTTGATCAGCCGAGCCAAGAGCAACCTAAAGCCCTGCTTTTGACTGCCGCTGGACCCCCTTCTGGAGAAGTCTGGCTTCATGGTGCGGCTCCCCCGCTGGTGTGAACCATAGACCAACTGGCTGACAGATACGGAGCTTTCACCTCATATGTTTTTTTTCTTCTTCAAAACAACACCTTGTTTCCTTATCTTCTTTGTTTGGAGAATGCTGTTCATCATGAGTCATCAGACAAATGTAATATTATACTGTTTTTCTTATAGAGGACACAACTACAGTGGTGTGAAAAAGTGTTTGCCCCCTTCCTCATTTCCTGTTCCTTTGCATGTTTGTCACACTTAAGTGTTTCGGAACATCAAACCAATTTAAACAAAAAGTCAAGGACAACACAAGTAAACACAAAATGCAATTTGTAAATGAAGGTGTTTATTATTAAAGGAGAAAAAAAATCCAAACCATCATGGCCCTGTGTGAAAAAGTGATTGCCCCCTTGTTAAAACATACTATAACTGTGGTTGTCCACACCTGAGTTCAATTTCTCTAGCCACACCCAGGCCTGATTATTGCCACACCTGTTCACAATCAAGGCATCACTTAAATAGGAGCTGCTTGACACAGTAAGGTCCACCAGAAGATCCTTAAAAGCTACACATCATGCCGAGACCCAAAGAAATTCAGGAACAATTGAGAAAGAAAGTAATTGAGATCTATCAGTCTGGAAAGGGTTATAAAGCCATTTCCAAAGCTTTGGGAATCCAGCGAACCACAGTGAGAGCCATTATCCACAAATGGCGAAGACATGGAACAGTGGTGAACCTTCCCAGGAGTGGCCGGCCGCCCAAAAATTACCCCAAGAGCGCAGCGACGACTCATCAAGAGGTCACAAAAGACCCCACAACAACGTCCAAAGAACTGCAGGCCTCACTTGCCTCAGTTAAGGTCAGCGTTCATGCCTCCACCATCAGGAAAGACTGGGCAAAAATGGCCTGCATGGCAGAGTTCCAAGGAGAAAACCACTGCTGAGCAAAAAGAACATCAAAGCTCGTCTCAATTTCTCCAGAACACATCTTGATGATCCCCAAGACTTTTGGGACAACATTCTGTGGACCGATGAGACAAAAGTGGAACTCTTTGGAAGGTGTGTGTCCAAGTATATCTGGCGTAGAAGGAACACTGCATTTCATAAAAAAGAACATTATACCAACTGTAAAATATGGTGGTGGTAGTGTGATGGTCTGGGGCTGTTTTGCTGCTTCAGGACCTGGAAGACTTGCCGTGATAAAAGGAACTATGAATTCTGCTGTCTACCAAGAGATCCTGAAGGAGAATGTCCGACCATCTGTTCGTGTACTCAAGCTGAAACGAACTTGGGTTCTGCAGCAGGACAATGATCCTAAACACACCAGCAAGTCCACCACCGAATGGCTGAAGAAAAACTAAATGAAGACTTTGGAGTGGCCTAGCCAAAGTCCTGACCTGAATCCTATTGAGATGTTGTGGTATGACCTTAAAAAGGCCGTTCATGCTCGAAAACCCTCTAATGTAACTGAATTAGGACAATTCTGCAAAGATGAGTGGGCCAAAAATTCCTCCAGGACGCTGTAAAAGCCTCATTGCACGTTATCGCAAACGCTTGGTTGCAGTTGTTGCTGCTAAGGGTGGCCCAACCAGTTATTAGGTTTAGGGGGGCAATCACTTTTTTCACACAGGGCCATGATGGTTTGGATTTTTTTTCTCCTTTAATAATAAACACCTTCATTTACAAATTGCATTTTGTGTTTACTTGTGTTGTCCTTGACTTTTGTTTAAATTGGTTTGATGTTCCGAAACACTTAAGTGTGACAAACATGCAAAGGAACAGGAAATGAGGAAGGGGGCAAACACTTTTTCACACCACTGTAACTAACCCATTCAATTCAATGACTGCTAGCTCAAATATAATTATATAAAACTATTATAATAATAAAATCTTTCTCAAACACACACACACACACACACACACACATACACATACACACACACACTCCCAACCTCTGTTTCTCTCTCTCTCTCTCTCTCTCTCTCTCTCTCTCTCTCTCTCAGGTGCATCCTGTCCAGAGGCAACCATTATGAAATTAAAACTATTCAAACTAGAGCTGGGCGATATGGAGAAAATCAAATATCACAATATTTTTGGCCAAATACCTTGATATCGATACTGCAACGATATTGTAGTGTTGACTATTGGTGCTTTCACAAAATACTTACACAATGAGATTTTTGGTAAATAATCATCAGTAATGTGGATATAATGACTAAGTGGGTAAAGGCAGTCTGGTAAGTTCAGAAAATGACATCACTTTACTGTAATGCAGCCTTTAAAACCAGGAAAAGACAACACTTATGCTATATTACGATATCCAACATCTAAGACGATATCTAGTCTCATATCACGATATCGATATAATATCGATATATTGCCCAGCTCCAATTCAAACTGATAATTTTGGGAAAAGTGACAGCCTAAGTGTCTGCCTGCAGTTTGCACTCGCAAAATCAATCTCTGCACTGTTGATAAATCAATGAATTTAATCAAAGAATTTCAAAAAAAATACAAGAATTTATACTTTTCAAGCACGCAGTTAATGCCATTAGCACCACGGCAAACCCGTGCCCCGGTGTTTGTTTAAACCAAGGTGGGGGTTGTCGGTGATCGACAAAGACATCATCCATCGGACCAAGGGTTATTGTACTAGACTGTTGTGGTAGTAGTAGAAGTAGGAACCTAGCCTGAAGATTTACCAGTTGCTCTACATTCCATCCATCATCTCTGGGCATGAGATCTAAATAGTGACCAAAAGAATGGGATTGTAGATTCAAGCTGCCAAAATGAGCTTGCGTTTCTGAGCTTATCCTTAGGGGCTGGGCTAGAACCACTGCTCTTTTGCGTTGGAATCAGCCAGATGAGATGGTTCGGGCATCTGATCAGGATGCATCCCAGATATGTTCCTGCTGAGGTATTTTGGGCATGTCCAAATGTGAGAATACCCTTGAGAGGACTAGAAACCCTCATGTGGTCTGGGGATGCCTTGCAATCCCCTAGAAAGAGCTTGAGGACATGTTTGGGTAGGACACTTGAGCAACTTTGCTTAGCCTGCTCCCACCTGGACTATGATAAGTGGCAGAAAATTCCTGAATGGAGTTCACACTGAAAATAAAAACCCATAACTGGAAAATCATTTGCCTCCTTCAAATAATCAGAGACACTGCATTCTACTTCACAGCTCATTGACCTCAAGTCAACTGTTATGACAGTAATGATGTGCAGAATTAGTACTTCTGCTATATGCAGACAGAGTTTAAGGGCAATGATAAAATGGTTCGCTGCACGGAAAGATATTAAACAGTCAACATGCTCCTTTGCAACTTTGGGTTTGTTGCCATGGGAACGGATGCCAATGACAAAAAGGAAGGTACACCTTGCATTTTCTTTAAAGCACATCTATTAATGCACACCTGGTGTATGGGAGAAGCAAATAAAAGTACATGTTGTGTTTGTCTGTGTGGGGAAAAAACAGCAAGTGTGGTAATTCACTCACATTAATATGGAAATATAGCATTCTTGGGAGAGAATTTATTTACTAATTTGGCATTGTATTGTAACATGTAACTGGCCATACTATTTACAATTTAGAACTTGCAGGTAATGTACTGTAAGTTCAAGAGACACAGAAGTACACAAAGGTGTTGACTGTACACTGAATTTAAAAAGTGAGACATAACATTTGCTGTCCAAATCCCTTGTTCACTCATTGATTATTTTTGATGTTAAGAAACACTCAATATTCACTGCATAGTGAACAATAACATTTAGTTTTGAACACTTTACTTCAAAAGAAACCAAGGTTCCTGCATTTTTTTGTTCTGCATTGTGTGTGTCCTTGAGGCCTGACCAACATTTACTGGAAAGGCTAGACTTTCTTGAGTTATTTTGTTCAGGCATTCATTTTGACAGTTCTGCAGTACACTGTGTGTATAAATAGAAAAGTAGGGCTTAAGTTTAAGTGTTTCTGCTGTGTTGTGACATTTTGTACTGTATATATTAACAACTACAAATAACCTGTATAATGGGATGCCACTGCCCCACCCCATTCATTTGTGTTCCTAATGTCACACCAACAACTGATGCATTACTGAATCTTCACAGCAGGTGTAAAAAACTCATTGGCTCTCCTACTTAAGTAGGACTTAACTTCCTAGTTATATATATATATATATATATATATATATATATATATATATATATATATAATATAAAATACTGAAAACGTATCATAGCCTGTATGCTAATGTATTTTCCAGTTATAGGAGCATATTCTTATGTGCATTGAATACCTTCTAATAGCATGCTAGAATAATTGCTCTGCATTTCATACCAATACATATTTACAGTAAAAGCTCTTACTGAACATCTATGGGGACTTCTTTTCTCCTCCATTACCCTCCCTAAAGCCTTACTGCAAAATGGAAAGCTTGTCATTAGGAAGGAATATTAATTTCCCCTCTGAAATGGTTGATTGTTGTATGAAACATTGCATTTAAAATGCTGATTTATCAAAGCCTTAAGAGGAAGAGAAAGATGTAAGGACAAGAGACAAGCGTTAGTGTGCAGACCATTTAAGACATGCCAAATAAGTCCAACCCATTTCTGCAGTGTAGATCAAATAGATTGCATTTAAGCTCTGCAAAGTATGTAATTTCTAGAGGCACCCAAGATTAAAAATATAAAATAAAAAACTTGCTGGTGGGTGAAAGAAAATCGAGAATGGATCACATTAAACTTGACTTCTATGCACTTTGCAGTGCTATGTTTTCAACCAAATGTGTGGGTCTCACATTAGGCCAAGACTTTTTAATATGCTGCATCTGTGTAATCGTGTTAAATCTATCTCTGCAGGAGTCCAGAGATATTGGGTTTATCTGTAAGTCAGCCTCTGTGCGGCCTGTTGTTGAAGACCCCTGTGGAGAGTTTACAATGAGTGTCAAATACAGAAAAAAAGTTTGGTTACCACCCACTACTTTTTGTAATCCTATATGTTTTTAGAACTTTATATAGCAAAACATCTTTTTAAATATCCAATACTATTGAAAAAAAATTATCTCAAAAATGTTTGGGGCCCAGAATTTCAGTTAACGCTTCATAAAGGGAACAACCTCTCAGCATCAGCCATGCCGGGCTACTGTATCTATCTCCTGCCTGGGAAGGGGACTGAAACATGCGGTATACTCGCCACAGCCGACCTGTCGTGCGCAAATGTGACGTCATGGGAGCGCCGTAACTATTTATACTCGCGCGTGGTGGTTGCGACCCTAGTTGCAGTCTTCTCCTGAACAGAGGTGTCGCTAATGAGCAAAAGCTACCGATTTTGCTATTTCTACGGACTAGAAGAAGAAGTAAAGGTAAGGTAAAGGTAAACAATGGCAGAACTGGCATAAGCATTGACGTCAATGTTTCGATTTGATTCAGTGACCTACTTCGTCTGATCAAGCCTTTCATTCACCATAAAAGAACTCCTCTTAACCCAGTAAGTTTACAAGAGAGACTTGCAGTCACTCTGAGAGTCCTGGCATCCGGTTGTCCTCGAACTCGTCCATGCTTCCTGTTTCCGCTTTGTCGCGCGCCGCTGAAAAAAATAGAGTGGTGCACAACCTCCGGTCGCGCACTTAAAATCCTGGCGCGCCAGCGAGATCTATGTCATTTTGACGTCACATTGGCTCGCGCCAGGTCGGCTGCGGCGACTGTAAAAAGGCCCTGAGTTGTCCCATTGCGGAGTGGGGTGGGACCTACTCCACAAAAGCCCTCAGCATCACATGTGGAGCCCCGCTTGACAGACAGACCTATGAGAGAATAGTTCTCACAGCATGAAGGGATACAACATTGAAGACCAATGTTCAGATTGAATAATGTGACGTCTCTACAACGATTGCCTTATTTATGGCTTTCTCATGAGATCCTTTCCTTTTTGAGACTGCTTTGGCAGTTTTTCTTGACCTGGGGTTGTTCACTTTTTCAGTTTTTCTTCCTTTGAATCTAACCATCCATTGATTCCTTATTTATCTGTTTGACTGCTTTTGAACTGCCTTTCTCATTATGTCCTGCCACATCCCATACAGACCATTACAATAAAAAATAATACATAAATATTCCTCTTTTTCAAAATTTAGGTTTCTATTGCAAAATAAACTCCCTCGTTTTTTAACTCTATAGCAAACCTCTTTGAATGAGATGTAGGTAGTTTGAAATGTGTCCATTGGGACAGCGCTTTTTATAAAGCAGATGAAATTTCTGGTGACATTCCTTTGATCTTGTATGTAGTATTACATAAAGTAAAATATAATCTATTACAATAACAAATGTACAAAATTAAAACAAACCAAAACAGACAATGATGGAAATCTATAAAAAGGCTTGCCTATGAAGATTTATAAAAAAAAAAAAAGTTAAAAGCTGCTTAAAACTGTTCAAAGACAAATCGGATTGGGGACGATGAATATGTGCATTTATTTGTTGTAAAATAGAAAGTAGAGAAATATTTTGCCAGTGTGCATACAGGAGCAAAAGCCAATCCTAATGGATGTATTTGTTTTTTCTAACCCCCATTTGCGGAGTGGCTCTAGGGATGGCAATGTTAGTTGGCAGTCCACCACCACTTTGGTGTAGACTGAAATATCTCAACCACTTTTGGTAAATAGCATCTGGTAAATACTTTCATCATCAGAGAAGGATGTTAGGTCCAATGTATTTTGTTTTTTTTTGGCTTCTATAGCTTTGTTCATTATATAACCAAATCTGTATAAACCTTATGAATCCACTATTGTTGTAGATTGAAAAATTTTACTGACACTTTTTGACACTTGAGTTTAAAATAAACACAAAAAGAAAACTTGAGGATGTGTAACATGCATATCCCTTGGATCTAGCTAAAAATAACTCCCAGGTAAAAGATGCAATTTCTGATGTAAACAAGACAAGTGAGATTTGCTTGAATTAAGTCAAACTGATTGCATTGATTGACATCTACTGTATTAGAAATACAGTTTTTGCAATACACAGCCATATAGCCATGTAGCCATGCTACACCTTGTAAGATTCTTTTTCAACTTTCTCTTGCCATGAAACAAAATTGTGTAAGGAAACAAGGAAGCATGGCTGCTGACTGGAAAAGACCAGCTGTGACCAACTGTTCTTAGCCAAAAGCGCGCGTGTGTGCACCCACATGTACAGTAGTGCTGTGAGCTCATTACAGCAGTTGATGAATAGATTTCCGCTTGGGTGGAAGAGGAGGCAGTGGTGGTTTCCGCCTGAGGAAGTGCCTTCCTAAAGAGCAGGTGGAACTCCAGGACTCAGCCTCTCTGAGCTCTGAACACTTCCCCAGGTAGCTAATGGTGGCCTCCAACTAGGCAAACAGCGTTCATCATGATACACCCGCTGGCAAGCTCATAGAGCACCGGGACAATATTTGGAAAGCAATATTCTGTGTGTGTGTGTGTGTGTGTGTGTGTGTGTGTGTGTGTGTGTGTGTGTGTGTTATGGTGTCAAATTCCACACCTGTAACCTTCACCCAGCATGATTAACTAGGTCCAGACCAAAGATTCGCGACGAGACGAGTTGAAACTTGCAACTTCTTGCAACGAGCCGGTGTGCAGCGTTGTAAAACCTGCCAGTTCACACCAATGCAACGAGACGGCGTATCATCTCCATAACAATGCCTCTTTGTACTTCTGTTCTAATTTCTGACTTTTAGGCTTTTTTGTAGCTGGATATATCATTTGTTTTATCTAAATATGAATGTGGATAATGTTAGTGATAGTGAGATGCTTGCTACAGTTGCATTTCTAGTGATGAATCGTCGAAAACACGTTTTATTTCTCTGATTCACTGCTTTGTTCTAACGCCACTGGGCGCTCCCTCTCTTCAGTCACTCTCTATCTCGCTTGACCATATAACGCAAATCTTTGGTCTGAACTGGGCTTAAGTCAGTCTGGAAAAGTAAATAGCCTTGCTTGCTAATGGTTATTGGTAATCACCACTGGCAGTTTATCCCTCCCATCAGTACGAAGGCCATGCCACTTGGTCCCCAACGGTGAAATGACCTTCCAACTCCATTAAAACTGCAGAGTCACATCCTCTGTTGTAGGCTGAAAGGTTTTAAAATAGCAGCTCCTATCACCATCACAACCACGAGCTACAGTATACAGCATACATCTCTTTTCCCCTTCAAACTCAAATTGCTCCTAATGAATCTATTCCCTTCCTTAGCACTTTGTTTCCTCTTCATTAGTTAATTATTCGGTGGTCCAAGAGTTGAATACATTTGCTAAGGTTCAGATTTTCTCATTAATGATTGTTTGAAATTTGGTGAACTAATCATAGACATGTTTGTACTGTTGCTTTCACTGTAAGCTGCACTAATTAGAAATCGTGGCCTAGTATGTGCAACAAAAAACCCTCCTAAATAAGATGAAAGCAACATGGAACTCTTGCTAAAACAATGCAATGAGTAACTAAAGCATAAAATATTAACGCAGTGTTATTTTTTTGAATTTTCACTTTAGTCATTCATAATCTGTTGGTTTCTTGAAGTTACTTTCTGAAGAATCAATTATGTCTTTGACCAAGAGCAGACACTTTCTACAGACGGCTGATTGAGAAAAGCATTAAAAAGAAATTATTCCAAAAATATTTCATGTTGAAGTCAAGACAAACTTTCATTATCACTGCCACCTTTTTAGTGTTTCCGCTATCAGTGCGTTCCTCCTGGGCCAAAAAGCTACCCCTTTTTCCTTTTAATAGCTGGCAATTGAGCCTGAATTGTGCATGGAAAATGAGCATGAAAGTACCATTTGATGACATTTAGTATTAATGTTTCCTTGGAAGATGTTAGATCTGGGATTCTCGGACGGATCAATCTGCATATATTCATGGCAATTATATGGTAATTTAAGAGGGAAGCCTTGCATTCATGAATACTTCTCATCAATCACAATGCCACATTTAAAATTCAGATTCTTGCATAGTAGAAGAACATGTGATGCAGATGGCCTATTTACAAAGTGCATGGCTATCCACAAAAGCATGGATTCAACTGGTAAAGTCATAGAATGTATACAGAGTTTACTCAAATAAAGACACATACTTTTTGGGACTTAAATTCATCACTTGTATGGCTTGTTCTGTCTTTCTTGTGACGAATCGCTAACTTGCTTTCAAAGCACAAAATTGCTATAATCCTTTTCTTCACCCTTCGAGTAAGGAAAAAGCAATACAAATGTCAACAAATAAAGAACCATCACTTCATTGGAAAAAAAAAAAAGAAAAGAAAAACAGTGGTCAATGACAACA
This sequence comes from Sander vitreus, assembly GCF_031162955.1. Classification (NCBI taxonomy): domain Eukaryota; kingdom Metazoa; phylum Chordata; class Actinopteri; order Perciformes; family Percidae; genus Sander; species Sander vitreus. The sequence goes on from NC_135867.1 coordinate 8,947,999, forward strand.
TACATGCAGCGTGTGGTGTACCTGTCATCGTAAGATGAGTGATATTACAGGCATCACAGTCACACTTTTTTAGTGGAGAACGCAGACGGTCACTAAACATGACGGTGTACTCCTTGAGGAAAGAGCAAGCAATTAACCCAAGATTGATGCCAGTTCCCCCCAACAAAGTGGATTTTAAAGTGTTTACCTGGGCTATAAATTAGATCTTGGTCATGACAACTGGCAACATTCAGAATGGATCACCAGGTGCCTAGACATCTGTGTGATTCCCTTAAGGATTACAAGTGTGTGTGTGTGTACTTGAGTGACTTGTGTTGCTTACATGATCCCACTGAGAATGGTTCTGCCAGTAGCCTCAGTAGTAAAACATAGAGATGGAATTTGGGGAACGGGCATTAGGATGAAGAAATAACAGAGGGGAGGGAGGGAGGTGCAGGAAGGATAGCAGCAGGGGAGGACCACACAGAGAAACAATGGCAAAGTCAAAGTTAGTCTCATCCTGATTAAATCATGAAGTGGCTGCAGCAGCAGTCGCAGGCAAATGCCAAATCATGCAGCACTCTGAGAAGAAAGAAATCACACACACTTTAGCCATTGAAATTAGAGGTGGGAGGTAGACAGATAAATAGAGATATTGTGTGTGTGTGTGTGTGTGTGTGTGTGTGTGTGTGTTTATATGTCTGATTTCTACCATATTCAGTCTCTCATCTGTGCTCAAGTGGCACTCCATCAAAAGCAAACAAACAAAAGCTGATTTATTATCTATCTCATCTCACACACGTCCCAAAACCTGTACACACTGTTGTGCATTTCCATTTTGACTAGACATTTAATAAAAATCACAGTTTTATTTTGTCCTCTACTCCTGTCATTGAATTACACTTTTAGTTTTGTGGTGGTAATTGAATCTGGGCGTAGTTTAAAAAGGTTGTGTACCTTTTGTATTATTCAGAGGGATCCTGAATAATTTTTCCGATAGATTGTTTTCACACAGTGATCATTTTAGCTAAACATTTAACAAAGAAATTGGGATAGAGGAAATTGATTTTGAGGGATTAGTGACAGAATAGTGAGGATGCACTAATAATGCTATTCCTGCGTCTTTATTAGCTCACATCTCTGGACTTTGTGGCCCTTTGAACATGGACACATTTTCTTTTCATTGTTTTATTTATCATGTTACGACAGGTCTTTCAGTGAATGTAGTTAGCGCCAATATGGTCAGTACTGACATGTGACACATGAGGGGGGCATGTTTGTGTGACGCTGATTTAACCCAGCCTAGCCGGCAAGTGGGAAGGATGAGATTCATTCAGGAGATTGTTTCAGGACGGAGCAGTATTCAGCAACAAGTTGGTGGTTTGGCGCCTTGCAAAAGGACACCTTGACAGCACTGGTTGAAGAAAAGGGGGAGTATTTTTTTTCCCCCTGCTCTGTCCAGGGAATTTAAACTGAAAACCTTCTTGTCACTATGTTTATCATTCGGTCTCCTCTTCAGATTGGGGGGGATTTGCACCAGCAGCCGTGTTTCTATAACTTTAATTCTCCTGCTGCTTTGCCCATGTGAGGACAGTATACTTATAAAAACCAAGGTGATTTTCAGGCTGAATCACTCTAATTCTACTCTGCTAATGCTGCAACTACCACGGCAATACATCATCTGGCCCACACTTGAAACACATATTAACCAGACATATGTTTACCCTCCTGCTGGTTATGGGAAGGAGGGTGCTGAAAATGGCAACAGGTGTTTAAAGGCCCTGTCCTTGATCCTGTAGTAAACAAACTGTCCTTGGTGCAATCAAGGACACTATGGAACCAGAGATTTGGGAGTGTGCTGCAGAACAGCAAACTATAACATAGTTTTTTTTGTGTGTGTGTTTGATTCTTTCGTTGAATGCATCAACAGCATATATAGACAATGATTATGTAATTTTGAAAAAAAGAAAAGGTTATACTTTACTTGAAGGTATCTACATAAGAGTGACATGACACTGTCATGAACGTGTCATAAACATAAACAAGTCATAAACGTTTATGACATAATGCTTATTTTACTAGTGTACTAAGTGTCATTCGGTTTTTGTGACAAGTTATGGTTAGGGTTCATGTGTCATGACAGTGTCATGACAGTGTCATGTGTTCATGACAGTGTCATGTCACTATTATGTAGATACCGTCAAGTAAAGTGTTACCAAAGAAAATCAACAAAATGGAGTAACTGCAAGTTAAATGTCATACTGCACTGTACTGCAACGTACTGAAACCAATGTTGCCTGGAAGGAAGGAAGGAAACCAATCTGAAAAAAACGACTGGCTGATTTTGAAAAAACAGCCAGAGGTAATGCAAAACATTTACACACAGTTAATGAGCTAAAACACAGATCTACAGGCTTGATGAAACCGAAAAAATGGCTGGGAACTGTTGACAATGACTGACGTTTCAGTTTGTTTTGATGGTAGAAAGCATTTGGTGTGGATACAGTTTTAAACTTGTGAGAGAACGTGTGTAGGGAATGCAAAGATTGTTTGAGGTTTTACTGTATTCAAGGAAAAGTAAACTGAAGAGCATTTGATAAAGTTTATTGTAGGCATCACGCATCAATGTTGTTCTAGCGGGTCGACTCAGGTTGTTGCCAAAACATCCGTCTATTTAGTCTACAGATTTACAGTACAGTATTAACAATATATCTTAGTTTAGTGAGTTCCGTCAACTTCTCAACTCTCTACACATTAGTTTGAACCACTGTGTTTTTGAAGGATATAGATAGTATTTTTTTTTATAATTTTTTTTATTTTTGTCAAAGCTGGCAATATTTTATAAAGCCAGATATGTCTCTCTTTTTATCCATCTTGTTTGGTCAGGTAAGAACTGCATATAAACTATCACAGGGACTAAAACTCTCCATGCAAACCCAGAATCAAGCAAATTAGCAGCAGGCTATACTGAATGTTTTACAGATTGCTTTCCCAGAAGCAGTTTATAAATGACCCATGATAGCGGTGGCCAGCAACACAGACAGGCTGACATGCAGATCTCAACCTGTTACAGTTGTTCCTCAAACATCACCTATCTGTTTTCTAAGGAGCTTTTGTCTGCCCAATTTATATAAAACAAAGCAGCTTTCATTTGTCATATTGGACTTAATTCAGGAAATACAAACGGCTCCATTTCAACTCCTGTAGTTTTGCATTAAAACCAGATTTAGTTATATTTAACTTCAGATGGCATCAAACTGATTGAATTTGACTAAAATGTTGTATAGTACAGTTTACAATGAATTATTAGTAGAGGATTACAGCACACATTAATCCAGAATTGCCACATTATTGTTACACTGCACCTTTCAGATTATTTCTTTGTTTTTAGTTTTTATGTCAAATAATTTGGTCATGCAGTACTATGACCTGGTTTTCTTTTTTCTGTTTGTGGCGTTCTCCACTCTCGATCTGTGTCACGCTAACAATGATGGCTCTCTCTCTGCTCTTGCTAGCAACCAGTTTTTGTATTCATTCCGAACAAAACGCTGCGGAAAAAAACTATTAAATGCATCATTTCCTGTGGCAGATGATTATTCCTCAGAAAGTGCGCAGAAACAAATGCAAAAAGTGTGATGGCTGGGTGCAGGCTGAATAACTGCTGTGTCAAAGGATGATGGAGATTAGCAATGATAACATGTACTGTACTTCTCCCTTACTGTATACACCAGACACGATGCCAGCAAATCTCGTGTTTTTTGATGTGAAAATGTTACAGACAGTTATGTTAAGAGGTCTAGTTTGTACAATAGTCTCGTGGTCACCTACTGGTTGTCCCGATCTAATCCTCCCTGTTCTGAAAACATCTGTTTCATGGCACTGACAATATTACCTCCTCTTGATCTCAGCCCTGACTGTGTGTGTGTGTGTGTGTGTGTGTGTGTGTGTGTGTGTGTGTGTGTGTGTGTGTGTGTGCGTGCGTGCATGCGTCATTTCAACTGAGGTTAGACTACAGTACATTATTCTTCAGTGTTGTTACTGTGCTATCCATTAGTTACCAATGTTCCACTCATTTAGAAGGAGGAGATGCTTCTCAGCAGGAAGCTAAATTGATATGCAACTAAATTACACATTTGACTTCACATCTCGTGTAAAATATGATTCGGGAGGCAGAGTACCGCCAATTAGGTTTTAACTGGTGTCAGCAAGTTTTTTTGTGATCTTAGGAAATAAGACTTTCTCACTTTCTTTTAACTTTTCTCACTTCCTCATCTGCCTCATCTAAAAAGTATTTTGCCCTAATCTTAAAATATTAAGTCTGTCCAACTGTGAACTTCACTTCTTTGATTTATCTAGCATAACAAAAATGCCTGACACTCATCTGCTGAGGCATTTTAAATCTGATTGAAGAAAATGAAAGCCAAACTTCCCACAACATTGTTATTAAAAAAAGATTGGATACAGAGTAGAATGCATTGTTTCTTTATAGTATCATTGAATTAATCAGTTCATTCAGTTGAGAGCAGGAATAAATTAATAACATTTGTCTTGAGCAAAAATATCATAACTACTAAGCTGTAGAGTTCATTTTTATTGACACTGGCAATTAAAGCTTGTCTGATAAGACTAATTTGATTAGAGCGGCTGAGAACACCTAAGTATTGCCTTGAGTGTTGGATTAGCATAATCTATAAATGTATGTCTGTTTAGGAGACGGTCGAAATTAGATCAAATTTGGAGCAGCTCTTTAATGTAATTTTGGGTACCTAATTAAAGCAATATCAAGATGGATGCTGCTGAGAAAGAAAAGCTGACAGATACCTTACATTTGTTTTAATTAGAAGGGAAACAAAATGTGTTTTTTTTTCCTCTCTATGTTCTATGAAATATTGTCCCCAAAGTGTGTTCACAAGAGTGACGACATGTGACATGAAAAAGATCAATGCTTTTCACAATAGATGTCTCAGGAAAATCTGCCGCATCTTTTGGCCTGAGAACATCTCAAATAAGAAGCTATACAAGATGACTAAGTGCAACAATGAAACCGCCAAATTCGATGGCTAGGACATGTCTTCAGAATAGCCCATGATTGAATCCCAAAGGTTGCATTAGGATGGACTCGATCAGGAAAAGGAAGCAAGGTCTGTCCAAAACCACATGGTGGGGAGCTGTGACAGCTGAGTTAAAGGAGCTGGACCTAACATGGGGTGAGGCACAGCATGCAGCACAAGACATGTCTCAATGGAGGCAGATCGTCGAAGCTTTATGTCCCATCCGGGAGGAATAGGATTACGTTAAGTTACTTCTGTCTTCCACCCCTAGAGACAATGGTAGTTAATCCACTGTTTGGGATAGTAATTGCTCAGATTTTCCTTCTTCATTATTCATTAATTGCTCCCTGTCGATTAATTATTCCAGATGATGGAAAAAGCTCCAGAGACAAGAATTTGCTGTAAACGCAGATCTTGCCTCTCCATACAGACACCAAAGCAGCTCCCAAAACAAAGACAGCTCCCTGCTGCTGCAGTGTGAGTTACTGTAAATGCCAGAGTGCCACTAACCATTTTTAATGAGACCTCTTTTCATAGTGTCTCTCTGCCTGTAGTCCTACTGTAGGTTCAGAGAGCGTTGACTTTATGGTATAATTACGATTAGTGTGTCTGGTGGTATAATATGCCAAATTAAACACCGAAATAACTATCCCTGAAATTCTGCACATGGTGGTAGAGGAAGTACTCAGATCCTTCACTAAAGGATGGTAGTCACTACCATGATGTAAAAACCCTCCAATGCAAGAAAAGACCCTACAATCAAAGTTTTGATTAAGCAGATGTAAAGTAGATAGCAAAATGTGTGTAGGTATCCAAAGTGAAAGTATTCATTGTGAAAAAGTGTTTAGTTTTAGCATTTTCATGCTTTCAGATTGGTTAAAAAATGAAAGAAATGAAAGAGAGAGGGTAAGAAAAGGAAGAAAACGGAAAGAAAGAAGGATAAGGAAGGCACGGAAGGATAGACAAATGAGAAAAGAAAAAAAGATGATGTAAGAACGGAAGGATATAGGAAGGAAGGAAATGCAATGAAGGAAGAATGAAACCGAAAAAGTAGCATGATGCTGCAACTAATTATAATATTCATTATAAATAAATCTATTCATAATTTTGAATTCGATCAGATCAGATGTGAGAAATATAGTCTGTGATGTCTTCAAATTGCTTGTTTTGTCCGACCAGTTATTCAGTGTAAACACCGACATGAGAATAGAGAAATTGAGCTTACCCACCATCTTTCATCATGCACAGGGGCCTTGATAATTAAAAAAGTACAGTGCTGAACTGTGTTTCCCTCATGCTCTCAAATTAGTCACTGCTACAAGCAGGAGTACTCCAGGGTACATTGTGTTACACCATACTGTACTGTACGTGTGACCGACTGGCCTAAATCTGCTCCACTGCTTCCCCATATTTTAATATACCCTGCCAGTTAATTCTCCCATTTCTCTCTTAAGCTATTTTTTCTAAATGAACCTGAACTCGCAACTCTATCTTACAGATGACCCATTGATTCTGAAAAGAACTTACATACATATACATTAATTTATTCATTCAGTCGTTCACACCATGAAGCTTAAGTCGTCTGTTGTTTAGTAGCCATTAAGAGCATGTCACTCACTCACCACTGCACTAATGAACGTCCTACTGTAGGTGCCTTCTAAACTCCCATTGTTTTTTCCTAATCAGTGTGAGAAGCAAAAGCCTGCATATATATATATATATATATATATATATATATATATATATATATATATATATATATATATAAAATTCTTTTTATTTTCAGTCTTTGAGCTATAAGAAGCAGTGGACATGAAGGCCTATATTATGAGCAAAGCTTAACCCACTCTCTCTTTCTGCCCCTCTGTCTCAACTATATTATCATGTATTCAGTTACATGACTACATCACTGTACTGGAGTACTGTAGCAATTTATTTGAGAATTGCATGGTATGCCATGAAATAAATCAACACAGCGGATCTCAAAGACAGCTCGTCTTGGATTTCTGTGTAATGAGTGACAGTCTTTGGCATGAGGGGAGGTATATGGAGACTTGGTCCAGGATCCTGAGGAGGCAGAAAGCCAATTGGCATTTAAATAGCTGTAGATCCAAGGCTTTGAAACATGTCATTCCTATTGACAAGCTGCTGACTGAAGGACTGGCTCCCAACGTAATTAAATTGTTTTGTCGGAAAGCCCTGCATCCCTGATAGGGATACTGTATGAATTCATAAAGAATATAGTAAGGAAAGGGTTGAATGGGGGGAGAAAACAAAAGAAATATCACAACCAGACCAAAAGTCACCAATTCTTTTTTAGAAGCAATTCTCTGAAGGCACACAGAGTTGAAATGGGGTACGTGTTTTTTAACCACCCAGCCCCAATGATAAATGTGCATGTTCTGCATTTGTACTGTGGTCATTTCTATAAATAACCTGAAGGCAGAAAGGTCAGAATAACTCATTGTCCATCCAGGTCACCTCATTATTAATGGTAAACTACTACTTTGACAAAACAGATTTCTTGTATTTTTTTTTTTCTTCTTTTGGTTTGAATTCCCCCCTACAGTGGCAGATGTGTGTGACCCAGATAGTGTCACATAATGAACTGAGGAGGCGACATTCAAACAGGAAAGCCATATCGACAGAAGCCAAGCAGGGAATTCAGAAATACATGTGTTATTTGTAGTTTTGTTAATTTCCCCCTTCATTAGTTCTGTTTTCTGGTTAATGGCCTGCTCTGCTACTATTTCTACCTGCTGGCAGAGAGAAGGACTTCAGTTGTAAACCTCTAATGAGTCAATATCAGTCCACTGCTGTCAATGTACCTTGGGGAAATGTGGTATGCAGTGCAATCAAATGCACTCTGACTTCTTCTTCAGTTTGATTTATTCTTTTTCTTTTTTCTAAAAAAAAAAAAAAAGTAGGACAGGGAACACAATTTGGTCAAAGCAGTAAGTCGTTAAGCAGAAAGGAATTTGATTTGTGAAAATCTAACAATCTCAACGTTCATCCCAACAATTGTGGTTAGTATTACAACACAGAACCAGTTTAACGTTCCAATGGCCATTGTAAAATACTGTGAAACACTGAAAAAAAGCAGGCTGCTCTCATTTCTGCATATAACTACGAAGGTTATGCACTGTAATCCATATGTATTCCAAATATTTACCACTGTATGCACCACATTGACTGTCTCTGTATAAGATCGCGAAGGCGTATGGAGGAAGTCGGGTTGGGTGGATGTGTCCTAAAACAGGGCTTTCAAGCGGGGAGTTTGTGTCCCGGAAAAAGTTGAGGGGAAAACAAAAGACTTTCACCCACGAAATGGGTGTTTGTATCCTGGGACCCGTTTCAGGAAGGAGGTTTAACAAACTCTGAGTCTAACCCTGAACTCTGAGTTAATTTACCCTGAGATGGGAAACTGAGTTGTCGGTTCTAGAACAGCTGATTTGAGTTGGTTCAATCAACTCAGAGTAGGTTCACTCAGAGACAAGCACGTGCACCACCACTATAAAACGACAGCATGAATGACGCCATGATACTACGATTCACCATGGCAACAACCACAAACAAATTGGTCGGCATACTTTACCCCTCTGGAACTGGAACTACTCATGCGCACATACGAGTTTGAACATATATTTAGTTAAAAACAACATGGCTGCTGCTGCAAAAGAGCGAGAATTGGTGTGGGAGAAAATTGTTGCTTGAGTCAATGCGTAAGCTCTAATATGGTGTATTAATTTGATATTTAATCACAGGTAGCTTGTAGGCGAAAAAGTAAGCTACTACTAATCCAACCACCCATTCTGATGTTGCAGCACCATGTCATTAACAAAATTATAATTTATAATAATTTATTTCTTTTTAATGGCTCTCACTGGTTTGTGTCCAGGGAACACTACAAAAACATTTTAAAAACGTTTCAGAGCGAGGCACACTTTTCTGACGGCTCTGCATACAGTGGCTTTACCACTATGCTCCGCATCACCAGTGTTGTAAAGAAAATTGCCATTTGCAAAAAACATAATGCGACACAAAGAATTTGCTCGGATATAAGAGCATGTCCACGATGGGTGACGTTAGTGATATGAGGACAGATAAGGTATCTACATATCTGATCGACTGTGAAGAAAAACGATACCTCTCAAATAGGCTAGGTAGTTATCTGGTAATGAAAATACATCTATAGTCGGACCTCAATATCATCTCCTGCCGTATGTTTTACTCTCTGCAAAGTCATACAGCTTCTTCATCAACGCGATCGTCAACAAATGGACAAGCCATGTTCGAGGAAAAAAAAAACGTTTTATAGCCTGCCTTACATAGTTATTAATAAACCAACCCTGATTTTGCAGATGCAGATGACAAATCTGCACTAAAATGTGCCTGATACAGACTGAATGAATGAATGAAGAAATGAAAGCACGCTGTGTCAGAGGGATGAGACTGAGAGCAACTCAAGGTTTATTGAAGAAAACCTGCTCCTGACCAGGTTAGGTTCACAGACTCTGTTACCATAGTAACTGACTCTGAGGTGAAGTTACCTCTCTTTCTGAAACAGAAAACCCAGAGTTTCCCTCATCTCTGGGTTATCAAACTCAGAGTTTTCACTAAAGCTGCTTTCTGAAAAGGACCCCTGGAAGTACTACTTAACAATGTTTTGTCACTTTTTTCAACGCTTTTTCTATTTATGGTCAATCAACCTAATTTTTGAGTTTAAAAAAAGCAGAAATTAATTATTTTGACTAATAGTTAAGATCAGAGGATGTTGAGTGAAACACAGACTGGTATATCTCAAAGGTTACTGTTTGGAAAAAATGTCAAATGCGAAGAACGTTGTATCCATATAACGTACAGCCATGCATTCATGTTAATTTGGGGCAATTTGGTTGAAAGCCCTGTACCCAGCTGACAGTCATCTTTTGTCAGCTAAACAGTGGCCGCAGAAAAGCCCGTAACCTCACGGAAGCAATATTGCAAATATGTTGCTTTACAGTCTTTTTTTTCCGGCTAACCATGTCACCTACAAATATTTTTTTTAATGTTCTACTAATTGTCTCTACTGTCTCTCAATTGAACGTGCAATCACCTGTACCCAATGACCGAGTAATGAACTTAAAGAATGAAAAGAGGGGACAAAATATCTTAACCTTTATGTACCACCAAGTAAATACTTCTACTGTAATTATTGGAAGGGGAATTAATGATCACATTATCAACTGATTGCATTGCCTCTCATTAGCTCAGGGGGGAAACATACTCATTATAATTGAGGGCTGTCATCAAATTTGAAATTAGCTTCCTATGTTTGCTCCGTCTAATGGTAATGAAAACACCATTGCTATTGCATGATTGTAGAGACTCAAAAAATGCCGACCAATTCATCTCATCTCTTGGGAATCATCAGAGACCAAATTAATTTCCCTTTTTATGCAGTGGTACAATGAAAATGCAGACTTCCTGTATGCTTTTTCTGTTTGAAATAGTTGATAGCGTTATTTTTGTTCATCAAGCTTGTTTTCTCATCTATCTCTCCTTTTGATGTTTTGCCTGGCATTGCGTGCCTGCCCCCAGCCCCTGGCAACAATATACATTTTTGTATTAACCCAAAACTTGAACCACCCACCAATTAAGAGCTTTCCTTGCTTTGACAAAGAGACATCTAAAAAAAAAGTCTGGTAAACTACATGAATGACATCACATGTAGGTGTTCAGGGTTAGTTGCCCTTTCAGCATTGGTTGATGAGTAGTTAGATTTGAAGCTGCTACATTTATGTGAAGAAAAAGAGTCCCCCCTGTTGAACGAGACTCCCACGCAAAATACAGCCTTTGCCACTAAAGCAAAGTTGTGACCTATTCAGAAAAAAAAGAATGAAAGATGAAGAGTCTTCTTAAGGCATACGTTCACAGACAGAATTTAGATGAAAGATAAAACTCTCAGATAAAAGGGATGAACCTTAGGAGAAATAATAAAAGCCTTGTTCTCAGCGTACATCCCTGTCTTCCTCTTGTTCCTTTTTTGTTGTTTTTCAAGTGTCGGTACTCTGCATTATTGATCTGCACATACAGTACATATGTAGACAAAAAATACTCACACCTTCCAACTATGTGATCATTCTCAGTAAAACTGCGAGGACAGCATACATCATCATTATTTTACCCATGGTGATTGTCATTTGAAGAGTTTCTACTTTATACTTGCTGCAAGTTTTTGGTCCTCAGTGGTCCTCAGATTTACTATTCTCGCAAACCTTTAAGTGCTTAGACGTGTCTTGGACGCAGGAGATCACTGTTTCCTGTTTCTTATAATCAAAGTGTTTTTTTTTTAACCATGATTGTGGCCTTTCCCTAACCCTAACCAATCAAGTTTTTTGCCTAAGCTTAACTTTTCCTAACCTTAGCAAAGCATGAGATGTCGTGTAGGTGTGGTTACACACACTCTCACAGGTGAAACTGACTTGAAACTTTCATGTATAAAGGGCATTGACAGAAATAGTTACACTTTCTTCCCTAAAGCTAAAGCCTAACCTTAAATCGAAATCAAAATATATCTGCCAATTGGGACAAACAGAAAGAGTTTACTTGTTTTAGTCTACCTCCCACTTTGAGTTACTTAAAATCGGCCATTCTTTCTTTGTCTCTGAAACTTTCTCCGCAAGGTCACTGCAGTATTTGGGCAGGGTAATGTTGGATGTTAGTCCAGGTTTCTCTGTCGTCAGTGGGGTTCAGTTAGGCCACATACAGCCCGAGGTGGCCGTCTCCTTCGGTCCCCACACCCAGGCAATTTAAAAGCTGTATACTCTTGGGATCATCAGGCAGCAGCTTGCAGGTCTCAGCAAGGGCTGTGAAAGGCTATGAGATTGCTGTAACTTACACTGCAGGTGTAGAGGAGAGAGGAGGATGGATGCTAAAAATGTAATCAACGCCTGAGCTCGTTCCCAGTCTCAATCTGTTAGCGGGAGTGCGTGCTTGATAATTATTTTCTTTCTATAAATCCGCTTCGTAGGGGTGAGGGTGCAAGTGCAACTGTATTTATATTCTGGGTCTGATTTTTTTTTTTTTTTGTTGACCCTGCACAGAACTCTGTTATTATTTGCTTTATGGGTCTTTAAGGTCATCATATAGTCCACAACTCTGAGAGCCACTTGAGTCTCCATTAGTCAGTACTCTGATGTTATTACTGCCAAAATTGCATGCAGGTAGGTGATTAGCTCTTTGACTGGACTGCAATTTGTTAGAAACCACATATTGTATTATTGAAGTAGCTTGCAAAATGTCCAGGGAGAATGACGCTAATGGAGACTGTTGGATGGGACTGCATATTCTTTATTCTCCAGTACTGCTAAAAAGTCTGATGGAAATGAGAGGAAATCTGTTGTTTTTTTTGTTTGTTTTTTTAAACTAAGGTTCATTTGCACTAAGCATGTTTGGAGTGTTTACTTCTTTTAAATTGTTTTTTATTTATTAAATGTACTAGTGCAGTGCCCGTTGAAAACATGCCTGTTCGGAACGGGCCAATTGCTTGGCCTCTAGTATTGCTGCTTGTAGCTTTCTCCAGAACCATTGTAGCCCGAAATAACTTACAGAAGGCCCCCAAAGCATTTAAAATGCAACACAACTATATACTACTGACTGACTGTGTACTTCTACTTCAGAGGAAAATATTGTACTACTACATTTACCTGACAGAGAAATGATACTGGTTACGTTGCAAATTCAGATTATACTTACAAAATATCACAAGTAAAATATGATGCATTTTTATTCATTAAACTATCCAGCATTATATCAAAGTTGAAAGCTCCATCTTGAACAGACGTTTAGTTAATTATAGTGCCTCTCTTTTCACTTAAAGTAAACATTTTAATGCAGGACTTGTACTGTGCAGTATCAATAGTTTTACTGCCAATACCAACATTGCCAGTTAGAGAAAGGGTGAAAAGTAAATCAAGAAGATGTTTGACTGGGGCCCCCAAATCATTATATTATTATATTAAACATTTCAGTTGATCTAGTCTACCAAAAACCAATAAGTGTGTCATTTTAGTGAAACCTATTTCACATAAGATGTTATCTGATATATCTTTCATCACACACAGGTGCCTACTGGCAACTTTATCTTCAATTCACAACTGACTTTAGCAGTTTAGATAACACTAAACACTCAACTGTCCTGCTGTTATTACAGACGTCAATCACAGACATTTGCCTCATTCATAGACTCATGGCGCTGTGCCCTGCACCACCCATCCGGCTTGTTATGAGAGCCAATCCACAAACTATACTATAGATATACACTTTTGATTTTGGTTTCTGTCAGTCAACATGGACACAACTATTGGGACACCGAACGAGGTGTGTGTTCCCTAACTTTTATAGAGGTAATTAACCCCTTAATGCGTGGAGACTAAAACAGTTATTGAAAAGAAAGTGTGATGTTGATATTTCAATCCTAGTGATTCAGCTGTGGGTGCTTGCTGCTTTCAAATCGGCTCTCTCAGCTCTTTCTGTCCCAGCCTCTGCCATCTCTCTTTAGAGGCCACTGTCACTGTCACTGTCAACAATATGCAAAACCAAATATAAAACCTGATTTATGAGCTTCAAGATATCTAATGCAATGAGTTGAAATCGGTATTAAAGAATTTCTACATCATGGGCATGAATACCTCTATTGAAATAATCACTGAAATTCTTCAAAACAAACAGGTACAACTCACTTAACACATAACACCAATACAGCCTCCATGCAGTGCAATTTATGCTAATTAAGTAATTAATTAGAAATGATTAGGAACAAGAAAAGCAGTGGAAAGAAAGGTATAAAATGTATTGACACTGTAGACAGTGTTTTTACATTTTCACAGCACAAATTATCAAAAAAACAGCAGCAGCAGTTTTAACAATAACAATAATTCCAAAGAAGGCAACAGGGCAGTCACTGGAGCTTGTGTACAGTAGCTACTACACTCTGCATGTCCCTGTAAGTTATACTTCTCCTCAGACTGACGGGATTCTCTGTTAGAGCAAGTAAGAGTGAAAAAGAGTCGGATCCAGAGAGAGAGAGAGATATGGCTGATGCGCATAGTGCTGATGTGCAGTTTGAGAAGTCAGTTCTACACGATGGGCTTGCAGACAGACAGGCAGGCGGGGAGTGAATGCTACTGTACTATTTCTCCTTTACTGCTTTGCCAATGGCTTTGGTGTTGCAATGGGTTTCTCATTTAGTCAGTGCCAAGCTGCACAGACTCTGATAAGGCTTCCCGAGCACACACTGATCCACTCTGCTGAATGTATGGTGAGGCAAACTGGCAGACAGCTTTGCCTGTACTCAGGAAATCTAGAGACGTCATTTTAAATCACTGGGAGTTATGTATTAGCTTAGAAATGTGGGATCTCTTTAAACTATGAATCATCATCATGCATTTTACATAGAATTATTGCTCACACTACAGATAACAAGCTCCCAAGAACAGTTTCATGTGGGATATTAATTTAGAAAGCGACAATGTTGTTTAACCCATCATTCTGACCATGGTATTTCACTCATGGTCAGCTTTGACAGCTTACAGCTGGTCCTATCAGCTGACTCATCTATTCCCTAACCACATTCCCACAGCCATTGAGGTCTTAATAACTTGACAGCTCATACTCTTACTCTGCTGATCATTCATGCTGCTGCTGCTGCTGCTGCTGCTGATGCTGTTGACCGAGGTTGCTGCAAATTCCCTCCACCTCCCCATCCTCCTCCTGCTGTTCTTTGTAGATGGATGCTGTGCAAGCTTTTTTTGGATAATGGCTGGTTGGTTTTGTGCCATGGTTTCATATTTATGAAAATATACAGTATCTATGTTTTTTTTATTGCACTTCCCGCAGAATATCTCAAATGCTACTTGGATTCATCTGGGATGTGTCATCAGTCTTTTGCAGTCTTGTGCAATACTGCTGTAATTTGCTGTAATACATGCTACTACAGTACAGTACTACTACTTTTGAATTTTGGGATGCAACTAAAGATTAACTTAAAGTTGGTTATGGTTGGCATATATCCTGCAATTAGCTAGTATCTTTCATTGTTACTGACAGAGTCCACCTTTCCTTTGCAGGATTTAAGTTCCAGTTTCTAGTTTTATCTCACTGATAGAAGCCTCCCTGAACATTGATATCAGTCATACAGTCGTATCAAAACTGTGTTATGCTACTGCTGTTGCTCCACATTAAAAACATTCATGAACTATGAGGTGGCTTTCAGCAGCCTTAAGAAATGAAAATAACAAAGTTAACGCTAACTGCCATCAATCACTTAAAATGCATTTGCAGTTCAAGTTTTTTGATTACTAATTTAGTCTATAAAATGTCACAGAAGTTCACAGAACTCAAAATTAATTTAATTTATTTTGCCTAATCAGTAGTATTAAATGTACAGTGATATAAATAAGAATAAAGCCGCAAATCCTCACACTTGAACTGACAGTTGTTTGGCATTTCTACTTTCTAAATCACTTGACCAGTTGATCGATCATCATAATTGTTTCAGCATTATCTGAATTTACTCATTGCCTGCTAATGTTGGAGAGTAATGCAATTTTATTAATCATTAACCTTTAGTATTTTCAGTGACTTGTCTTTCTCACTTGTCATACAAAAGACTGTAACATGCAGGGATTTCCCTTACAAGTTAAACATACTGAATATACAGTATGCTAAATATTGAAATGATAAAGTTAAAGTGTTTTCAGTCACAGAAGAAATTCGGGATAGACAATGAAGCTCACAGTAAGCCGATTAAAACAGCTGCCAACAGCGATTATGCAATATGAGGTTTTCCTGTGACTTGTGTCACCCTTCCCAGATTGGCTCAGCTCTCCTAGACCTTGCTGCCCTCAGGAGCAAAGAGTGTCCATCATATTCATAATTATCTGTAAGGGAGGTCCATCACCATCGCATATTAGCAGCACACAGACAGCATGGCAGTAAATAATCCCATCATTTCAGCCAGAGGAGGTCAGGCAGACATAAATTTAACACAGAGCACTTTTACATCCTGGAGGGCATTGTAGGGAGGTTTCATCATCTGATGGATTGGTACCTTTGATTCCCCTTGTCCTCCCTCTGTCTATTAGCCATGGCCAAGAACTTATCCAATAAGTACACATCTGAATTCTAGTAGATGTATGACTGCTGTGTACCATTTGAATTTCTTTACTGGGATTCTTAAGAAATTGTTCTGGCGAGCAACAGTTTACAGCAGACCAGCAACAAATTAGTTTTGATGCCTTACTTGCACCATGCTCTGCTATTAAGAAATGCCTTTTTGTCGGGTCAGACCCATATGATTTTCAGTAAGAAAAAATGTTTTATACCATGTTCAGATTTTAATGCATTAAAATAAACATAAACTTTCCTGACTCTTACATGTTTTAAAGGCTCATCATTTTTGTTTTTTTTAACGATTTGAAAGAAAAAGTACCAAAGTATTTCCCTCTTACTGTATTTCCTACTCACAATGTATTGCTCACATTGTCTTTAAATAAACACTTTTTATATATATATATATATATATATATATTAGGGCTGTCAAAATAAATTAACTATTAGGGCTGTCAAAAAATAACGCGTTAAAAAAATTAACGTAGATTAATCCATTCCATATTGACGTTTGCATACAGACGAAAATCTGGTGCCACTGATATGTCTGCGCTTCTCTCTGCTGCTCTGAAACAGACATTACAGGAAACACAAACCCCGCTGCATGTGACGCTAGTTAACACAATACTCAACAGCAGCTAACGTTAGCCTACCGCTAGCTAGTAGCTGGATTAAACACAGTTAAAATGCTGACAGCTAACCCTAAACGGTGTAAAGTTTGACTGTGTTTTACTGTAGAGGATTCAACACCGGGATGTAACAATCTGCAGCTGCTGTCGGAGAAACAACACAGCCGGTGAAGAAAAAATAAAAAAAACACAGCCGGTGCGTTCAATGAAACTGGTAAACTACAGCCTCATGGTGCATTTGAAGTTATTGTAAATGTCCTTTTCCTATCTGGTGGTTGTTTTTGTCGTTCAACAGCAATTTACTAGTGAAATAAGTTATTGTTATACATTATTATTAAATCATTTAATTTTGACCATATGGCCTTAGCAATAAACAAGCCGTTCTTTAATGTCACCAACTGTTGTTTAGTACCCTTTTTTTTTCTTTTCTTTTTTTACTTTCTTAAAAAGTATCGGTTCAGGCACCGTTAATTATGTATGCGATTAATTTCGATTAATTAATCACAGAGTATGTAATTAATTAGATTAAATGTTTTAATCGATTGACAGCCCTAATATATATATATATATATATATATATATATATATATATATATATATATATATATATATAAAAAAACTAGAGAATGTTATGTTGGGAATTTAATTTTAAAATAACATTTTCACACAGAGTTGTTTTCACACAAACTCAGCCACGTTAGTTGTTGTTCATCAGCGTAACAGCATTACCTCTCACTACTGGAGAGAGCAACATTTGTAAAGTTACAGATTTTTTTGTAATAGAATTATACAATGAAAAAAAATTGTTTCACCATTGAGAGATTTGAACCTCTTTAATGTCCTTTATTATATTATTTTTTATTTATTTATTATATGTCCTAAATTACCTTTTGTCCTCTCATACAATTAATTTCCTTTAGATATGACAGGGACTTCTTCTCTGGTTCTCCCTCCTTCTGTTTGTTTCCCCCTGCCTGACATTTATAAAGTGTGAGCTTGAAGGAAGCTCTGAGTGGTAAAGAGTAGCTCCGTCTCCGGGACATTGGGCATCCATGGTGCAAGCAGCTTCGGATCACTCACTTAAGCAGCTAACATTTCAAACGGGCAATAAAGAGAGTCCTGGTCCCTCTAGAACAATAAAACAGTGTTAGAGTCAGGGGTGGATGCACTGTAATACAGGCAGATATTTCTCTGCCACTGCTGCTGCTGCTGCGCTCAGCAGTATAAGATAGACTGACTCAAAGGACATTCACACCAGCAAAGAAAGAGAGTGTGATTCACTGTGACATCCACTGTAACATTTGTAACATAACTTTCTCACCATTGCCAAAGGATAAAAAGTGTACCTGGAGTGGTAAGGAGGTCATTAGGGCATTATTTATGTCTCCTCTAACAGAAGTCTTAATTGGCTTTTAAAGTATTATTTTCTTAGACAGTAGATTTAGCTTTTAAATACCTTTTCATGATATTTTTCACTTTCTATAGAAATTGTTGTAGGGGAAGAGTAAGTCTGAGCAAAGAGGGGATTGTTCTCTCCATATATGACAAGATGTAAAACAGCGTGGGGTTGTTAATTTGTTTCTGTCCTTCCAGATAAGGTTCAGGGATGAAAGCTAGGTGATGATCCCTCATGTCTGATCACTCTCACGCCTCATTCCTCCTGCAGGAATAACATTGAACAGGGATTTAGCCAAGACCTTGACTTGACTGCCTGCTTGCAGAGAAGAGTGCACACACGTCTTGGTTGTGTGGGTTTGTAAGTGTGTTGTAATAAGTAGAAGGTTAGCCATTGTTGAGACCTGTGTGTGTCATTGTGTGTTTCTTTGGCTTTTGTCTTTGCTTGTGTATTCATGTGTGACTGTGCAAACATGTCAAATTTCATGTAATCCTCCCAGAAATAAACAGGAGATAACTGAGATGTATTGGATTGATGACTACCTTTTATAACTTGCTGTTTTGACCTCCACAACCAAGCAAAACATACCAACACTTTGATAGATGTACTTTTACATTACATTACATGTCATTTATGCTGATGCTGAAGCTGATGCTTTTATCCAAAGCGACTTCCAAATGCTACATATGTCAGAGGTTAAATGCATCTGGAGCAACTAGGGGTTAAAGGAACACGCCGACTTATTGGGACTTTAGCTTATTCACCGTAACCCCCAGAGTAATACCCTTCTCGTGTCCGTGCGTGTTGTAACGCTGTCTGACGGTTCCACCGGTAGCTTAGCCTAGCACAAAACCTGTAGGTAACTGGTTCCAACTAGCCTACTGCTCCGAATAAGTGACAAAATAACGCCAACATGTTCCTATTTACATGTTGTGATTTGTAGAGTCACAGCGTGTACAAAAAACAATGTAACATGAGACAGCCATCTTCTAACCGTAAACAAACTGGGAACTATATTCTCAGAAAGGCGAAGCTCTGCTACTTCTGCTACTTGGGCGGAGTGATTTGCTTTGCAGCAAGCCTTTCTGAGAATATAGAATATAGCAAGTAAGAATAAAAACAGTGAATTAGAATAAAAACAGTGAAATTAGATTAAAAACAGTAAAATTATCTCCCAATGTAGGGGGCAGTTAACAACCATTACACCCATTACCCAGTTAAATCTGTCACCCGTCTGAAGGTCTCAAGCTGTTTAAACAAATCCCCATCCCTTTGTTTGTCTCAAGATGACTTATTTTTGTTTTTAGACTTTGGAGAGAAAGCCAATTTTCATACATGGAGAGCAGTACGTGCAATAAAACAAGTCACGTTTTTTTCTTTACTAAAGCCCGGCTCGCTGTCCCAGTGTCAGGTCAAGCACGAGAGTTGAATGGAGAGCATGTAGTCTTAGAGCTTATTGAGGACTTAATCATGGGTCACCCTGAGCTTTTTTATGAGATAAGGAGACTTTTGCACACCAGGAAACCATGTGTGTGTGTGTGTGTGTGTGTGTGTGTTTACATATGCATAAGTATGAACATATGTGCATCTTTAATATGCACTTTAACATAGAGTACCACAGCGGGAGATATTTGCTTTCTGCTGTAGTCTAGTTGAACCCTTGTTGACTTCGCTGCAGTGACAGTTCTAACAACTGTAGATCTGCTTTGCCAGCACTCCACACTGCTACTAGAGTTGGTGAACCAAAAGTTAGGAACAGTCTTTCTTTTAGGTGCATTCTGTTTCCTCGTTTTGCATTCATTAGCTTTGATAGTTGTTGCGTTGGTAGAGGAGATTAGAGAATAAGATCCATTCCTGTGTACTCTCAGAGGGGGGTCTCCTGCTCTGCAGTGATCGGGCACGGACGTCACCTAATGATTTATTCATATGGGAGAGTTTTTTTCACATTTTCGCTCTCCTCACAATGCTTCTGACTTGTCCGTAGGCCTCGCAACCTCCAACCATCCTGTCAGTGTTCCTCGTGCTGTTATCAGACTCAGGTGATACTAAAGCAGAAGAGGGACACTGTAGAAAAAAGCAAAGGAAAACTCAACTCCCTCACTGCATGGCACAGATGTGTTTTGCATAAATTGCATTGGCCTGTGATTAATTTGTGGTCTCTCATTTCCCTTCACATCCTCATCTGGCAAAGCCTTACAGAGACTCAGGAGCTAGAGGACCAGTCTCGGCTCTAATCTCATAGCAAAGGAGGAACAGAAGCTTGATAGGGTCTAAATGAGGATGTTTACCTTTTGTTTTCATGTGGATTCAAGGATTACTTGTAATTAATTGGACCCCCTGTACCAAAAAGCTGTCAGACTAATTATGCAAACAAAAAACAATTTTTTTAAATGAGTAAACACAGACACACACACACACACACACACACACACACACACACACACACACACACACACACACATGCATATGTACAAATACACACATTATCTATCCCTCTTGCCCTCTTTCTTCCCCTCCCTCTATAAAACACACAAACACATTCAATCCAATTTACAGCTACAAACCAAAGGCTTTAGCTTGTGTAATTGAGGTTAATCAAATGTCTTTTCTTTCATATCTGTGTGTTTGCTCTTGCAGGCAATGCGTGCACCATGTCAGAGTACAACCGGCTGAAGAGCATGCTGCTGGATATGCAACCAAAAGTGCTGAAATCTGGAGAGCAGAGCCAGCAGAGAAACATGGAGGAGAAGAGAGCACTGGTGGACACCATGTTTAAATACCTGGATGTGGACCAGGACGGCCGGCTGGTCAGTGATGAGCTGGAAAAGGTGGGCATCAAACTGAGATGGCCTGATTAATGGGATAGCTGTATGGATTGACAAACAAATGTTTAGGACTGATTGAGAAAGAATAAATTTGAATAAGGGAGGTATGTGCCTGGAATATATCTTCCTGTAAAGGTTTTGCTATGAGTGTCGGACTGTGGGATGGTTGCTCTATACCATAAATGTTTGTCAGTTTTTCTGAACATAAGAGCATTTATTATCTTACATTGACTGTGTAAGAGTATGAGAGATTTCATACCTAATCCAAGACATTTGCCGTTTAGAAATAAAAATGTTATTTGAACTTATTTGAAAATAGAATTCTTTCCTGTTTTACTGAGATCCTCCACGCTACTATGTGAGCCTATCCCTTCTCACATTGGAAGACAGTTGATCAGATTTTTGTTCATTGTGTTCACCAGAGTTATTACTGAATGTTAAAGACCATGTGGTCAAACTGTAACGTAGAGTGAGTGACGTGGCTGGGACATTTAATCATCCCGTTTAACAATGAAAAATGTTTACTGAGGTGGGCTTCCCACAAGGGTCTGTAACAGTGGGGGAACATTAGACAGGATTGGCATTGATATTTGGAGGGTGAGAAAAATTAAATTAGTGTGGGCATCATCTGGTGTCAGGAAATGGGCATCAGAGATGGGTGTTAATTAGACTCCTCCCAACCAATGCTATGATCTCAGCGACTTCTGCCAGAATGTAGTGAACCATGTTAGAGTCACTGCTGACTGCAGACTGCAACCGGATTAATACATTGTCAAATGCTTTACATTCTTAATGTCTAACATTTAAAATGTGCTGTAGCTTTTTATCATTACGTGGAAATTGAAAGAGAATGGCTATATGATGATACTGAAAAACAAGCTTATTAGAAGCTGAAGATTAATAAGTGCAACTAAATGTAGTCTCAAAAATGCCACAGTAAGTAATCTTCTGTCATCTCTCTGCAGTTGTAAATGACTAAATGCTTTGTCCCCTTTTAAAATTAAAAGATATGAGTGATTTCTGGCCTAGTTCTAGCAGCATAAAAACATAATAAAATCTCTCTCTGGCAGAGCTGCACTAAAACATCAAGCAAATGATTTTGATCAATCACAGCTGGCAATTACTAATGCTGACATGTTGCCAGGAAATCTTTAGATATCACGCTCTTATGCTGTAGGAATTCATAAATACAGTTTCACAGAGATAATGCTTTTAAGAACCATATGAATGACAGATTGCAGTCATCCATCCAGACTGTCTCCATTTTGGGATCCATCGATTGTCACAGATGGTCTTAGAGGGTAAAGTTCTGTACTTTGGGTTTGAAATATTTTACCAAATGCTTAAGGACAGATCAGTCTGTCAGTGAACACATGACTGCAGTCTGCTGTAGGCAGCAAGAGGAGAAAAAGTTTGTCACATCCCTTAATCTGCCATGTCACATGTGCAGCGCCATGTAGAATCAATTGGAGGAGATGAACAAGCACGGAGGCTACTTTTTAAGGCTTTGAAATCATAGCCGAAGGAATTAAACCTTGAACTTACAGCACGTCGTGAAAGTCTTATTAGCGTTTTAAAAAAAGTAACAGAAAATAATTGAATTGCATTTCTTAAAATTAAAGAATCTTAATAAAGTAATAAAGACAGCTTTGTAGTGTAGCATCACTAGTCATACAAGTCAGCATCCCGTGTCTCAGATTATTACTGAGTTACCACTGGTCTATTTTACCTTTCGATACACCTGCCTTGTTTGCTGTCTGCCTGCAAGACTCCTTAGTCCCCTGACACACTAACTCGACGGCCGACTGTTGGCATAAAAGGCAGTCGGACTGATCAGTCTGCTCCCAGAGGTCTAAAAAGTGCGCTAATCTGTATTGTTGCCCAGAAAATGAAAACCGGCAGCTGATTGGACGAACGCGTCACGTGGGTCTGGCTGCTCCCGGATTTTTCAACCGGCATAATGGCGGCTCGTTCAGAATTTTACGAAGATAGTTCACCGTAACGTGTTTCTGAAAACATTTTAAGTGAGAAATAGGCCATGCAGTTGCTGAATCTGTCTTCATTTCAGATCGACAAAGGTCAGTTTAAAAGATTTTCGTCAGATTTTGAGAGGCTTAGTCTTAAAATTAGCTTAGTGGAGTGCTAACTCGGAAATGACGAGCGGGATGAACTCTCATCCCGCTCGTCATTTCCGAGTTAGCACTCCACCAATCAGATTAGTCATGGAGTCCAACTGCCCGCCCTCTGACGCAACATGTCAGGTCGGCCAAATGAAGGCCGACAGCACCTCGCCAGACTGTCCGACGGCCGATTATCGGGTTGGTGTGTCACTGCCTTTATTAACTCAACTGCTGACTCAGAACTGTTTTCTTCCTGAGATTTAGGTTTTGTTTAGGTGGTGGAAAGAAAACGGGAACTACTGAGAAAATAGGTCAAAGGCAAACAATCACCAAATCAATGAAATCATTTATAAATAACCCTGAAACTAAATCAGTATCTATGGCTAACTAAAAATAATCATTAGGAAAAAAAAAAAATGTTTTCTAAAAGTCAAGCTCAGTACATCTATAAGTTCACTTTCAACACATGTTGCTAAAAATACTGTATATGAATCAGTCAAGCCTCAACTAACTGTACCGTTCTTAATTAACAATATTAGGTCAATATAATGGTTCACAAATTCAAATGAACACAAACAGCTCCCTCACTCTTCTCCTTTTTAAACAAATGAAGCTCTGTTTTAAGATGACTAAAAGTATTTTGACTTTAATAAAATGATCCTCCGTAAGGACATTCAGCTTTCCAGCACGAGGAATCTTTTGACAAAGATAGTCCTGCACTTTTCTTAGTTAATACTTTACAAAAGCAGCAGCTTTAATAGAATAAAGTTGGTTGGTTGTTTATGTACATAAGGCATTTTCCATCTGATGGAAGTCTTATTCTAATTATTGGGGGAATAAAAATCCCACTCTAAACACTTGGTTGACTGTATTCAGGTTGGCAATTTATTTCAAATCACTACTGCTTCTGCTGGAAACCCAAATGATCTTTTCTTGTAGCACATGGAAAAGCAACTTTTGAAAGTTTTCATGAGAAGGCTCAACTGTAGGTTTAATCACTATTATGTTGTATTGTTTTCTAAAAGAAAACAGCAAAGTCACAATTAGATAATATACAATAAATAAATATGTTAAACGCAGAATGTAGGCAAATGTGAGGTTTTCATTACAGACCGATTCTATTATTCTTCACTTCAGTACTTTAAGAAACAGACTGAGCACAGCTGTTTATATTCATAAAAAAATGTCATGGCAACCCTATTAGAATGACACTGACATTTTAAATGTGTGTAGTATCTCTCCCTTTAAAAATGTCAGATTAACATTTATACCGAATGTGCATAATGTGGTTCTATCTCACAGCAGATAGCTTAGAATAAAAATGAAAGCAAGAGAGAATAGATAAGTAAAGGCTATGATAAAGTGTGAGAATTGTGTAGCTGTGAATGATGGTTACCTATGTCACCTCGCTTTCCCACAAGTTCTACGCACAGTTTTTTTTCTTCAGCTATATGATTGAACAGAGCATGCATGTTTTTGTGTGTAGATCTCTATGAAAGAGCACCTGGAGGACAGCCTGCTGGAGTGCACCATGCAGGACCTGCTGCGCTATGACGACTACAACAACGATGCACACCTCAGTCTGCATGA
Source organism: Sander vitreus (assembly GCF_031162955.1). NCBI lineage: Eukaryota > Metazoa > Chordata > Actinopteri > Perciformes > Percidae > Sander > Sander vitreus. The sequence goes on from NC_135867.1 coordinate 8,972,740, forward strand.
GTTCTACACAGCTTTCCGTGAGTCTTTATCATTCCTATTTTCTTCCATTTTCCCTTACTGTCAGAAAACAGAGTATATTTTATATACAAAGTATTTGTCCCAGAGACCATTTTATCCTGTAAAACTATCATTCTTTAAAATCTGTCTGCTTTAAAAATGTAAAACAGTGCAGTTTGCCACTACATTTCTTTATAATTGTACATACTTAACTCCTATCTGCCTATGTACATTTAGTGCTTAAGCTACATGCCCAGTTTGCACTCTGTGGTTAATTAGTTAGGTTTAGTTGACAAACCCTGCAATACATATGTCACCCATGCTTTTAACAACTAAAAACACACAGCTTCCTGTTACCACTGTTTACAACCTGATGACCTCCCATCCAGTCAGCCTCTCCACAGCAGCCATCAGGATAAAAGTGTTTCAGCCACAGATAAATTGATAATTGCACACTAGCCCATGTGCCCAGACCCAGCCATGACTATAGCATCTGGAACAGCCATAATAGCCTTTGGGGGGCTGAGCAGCAGCTGAGAGCACAGGCAGGTTCCACCTTATTAAGATCAATAATCGCAATACCACCACAAATTTTACCGTAGCACCAGCATCAAAAATGCGCCATGGCAACCTGCTGAAACTGCTTCTTTCAAACTCACACTTTGTATTTTCTTCTTTTTCTCTTCCAAATCTCACATTAAACTGCAGTAAAAATAAACCTAGATCTGAATCCAAAGCAGTGATAAAATCCAGTAAAGTTGATGAATCCAGCAGTTAGCTGTGGCAGGTGGCCATTTCTAAGGCGCTACCTTCAGCTTGTGCGGGTCCATTAAGCCTCACCACTAATTTAGCCTCCTAATGACTGGTTTTAGTGGGAACCATCCTGCTATTATTCCGTTACACTCCCCTCACCTTCCAGATGGGCAGTGAGCAGACATTGCATGGTATTTATCTACCTACAGGTTACAGGCCTGCCTGCAGGGTTCTGGGCCGTGTTTCTCAATGCATTTTATGTTTGACAAGCAGTTGAAGAAATGGGTTGGGACCAATAAAACAAGCTATTGATCAGATGACCCTCAAGGTTAACTATTGGGCTAGAGAAAGGCAACACCAATTGGGAGTAGTTATTTTTGAGTGGTGCATCTGGTGTTCTGGATAATGTTGATTTTGTGTGTGTGTGTTCGTGCGTGTGTGTGAGTGTGTGTTGTGTGTGTGTGTGTGTGTGTGTTCGTTCGTTCCTGGGATTCAGTCAATGCTCTCCCCAGTGAGCGGTCTGGGAAGCAGAGCATCCAGCCAGGAATCACAGGTGTGTTTAGCAGGGTGGAAATTTACAATACGGTCGTCAGCTTGGAAAAAAGAATATTAATAACAATAGACTTTAATGATGTGAGAAGGTATTTTGCCCTGGTTGATATTCTACTGTCAGGCCAATTGTCTGATCTGAGGTGAAATGCATTTGAAATCTAAGCTCTGGCCGTGTTTTGGAGACCCTATAATATGTTGGAGAAAATTTACTCAGGAATCCTTCTTTAGTTTTCATCGTTCTCCTCTGTTGATACTTTCTATCTTTTCTGCGGCTTTGATGTAAGAATCAAAACCCAAAAAGACAACTCTAACTAACTGTTAAGAAACTGTGATTGTGTTGTCATGTTCGCTTTGTTGTCTTTGCTTTATTTAATGTATACACCCTAACAAGCACACCGCTCAAGCTCTGTTCTGTTGCCACCCAAATCTATCAATACATTTTTATTTGTCACATAAATCGTACAAGGTACACTTCCAGTGAAATGTTATCCCATCATTTGACTGGTTGACATTTGAAAAACCTTGACCGGCCAGACTAGAGTCAGCAGGAGACTGGTGAGTTGATTTCCCTATCCTAATAAGCGACTCATCCTTCATTTACAACTGTTACAATAGTTATTAGCACTATCAGATCAGCTCTTGAGGCTACTTTGGAGTATACTGAAGAAAAAACTAACATTTGTATCACTTACACGTATTGATTCCAAAATGCTTTAAGGTGTGTTTAATTCATATTAATTCATAATTCATAAGTCTTGAAAAAAACACTGATGACCTACATTACTACTAAACCGTACTAACTACTAAACCGTGTATTGATAAATTGTTTCTTAATAGTGCTTGTCAGAGGGCTAAAGTGACTTCACAATTAAATTCACAGTATATAACGCTAAATTTTGAATTCTACTTGAGCTGCAACCAATGATTATTTTAAAGATTATTTTTCTGGGCATTTTAGGCCTTTAATTCCACAGGACAGATGAAAACATGAAAGGGGAGAGAGAAGAGGAATGACATGCAGCAAAGGGCCGCAGGCCGCCGCGTCGAGGAGTAAACCTCTATATATGTGCGCCTGCTCTACCTTGCTCTTAAGTTGTTGGTAGTTTTTTTTATTATCTTTTATTTTGTTAGAAATTAGTGACAAATGTCCATCACAAGTTTCCAGAACATAATGTAACATCCTGGGATTGCTTGTTTTGTCCTACCAACAGTCCAGACCCAAATGGTATTTGGTTTACAGTGATTAAAAAAACCCAGAGAGAATTACCTCTTGTTCTATGCTCTATGACAATAATTAACCTTCTCTTGGCCATAGAGCATATTGCAGGACAGAGATAACCGCATAATGACTTTAAATCAGCTCTGTAGTGTCCTGGTGTATGGTTTCACAGGGCTCTGTTTCCTAACATTTATTACAGTGTCAGCATTGTGTAGGAGTGTAAGGCTTGTACACGTGCCCTTTGTATCTCTATTAGAACCACTGTAATTACACAAATAATAAATGTGCAGGAATTTGCCTCATGGACGTTGGCACTAATGCCAGAGCCGAGATGATTCACATTAACAATTTGGTAAAAGACAACAGTGCATTAGCACTGAAGCTGATAGGTGAGCAGGCGCATTGAGATATGTCTCAAGCCTGCAGATATAATATATCAAGGTCAGAGCTCCTTTGTGGATACAAGTGTCGTATATATGAAGGTGCCCTGCTGTGATACATGGACTGCGCATGCATTATGTATGGCAAGTAACCTCTTGTAAATGTGAAGTCTGAGATATCAGCGCTAGACTTCATAATATTGGCTTTTACACCATATCTGGAGTTGTACTGTCCTGAACAGTGTATGTGTATTTATTGAATAAATGTTTAGCACATCAGGCAAACATCCTTATGGCTGCAAGGTGGACGGTGCAGGTCCCATTGGAAAGCAATACAGGTTATACAGTTAGAAATGGGAAAACACTGGTCATAGAGCAGGGTGATAATTCAGGGTTGCTTATTGACTTTCTGTGGTATTGCGATGATATGTTTGTATCATTTTACAACATTTAGTTATTCAAATGAAAAGATACCTAGACAAATGGAATTACAAACTAGTAGAATCTCGTTTTGTTTTTTATATTTTTGTATCTGATGTGAAACTTGAATGAATGAATAAATGACTGTATGAATGAATGAATAGTTTTAATTACGTGTTATAGCACACATGGGCTCACAGTACTGCTGTTGTAGCTGTTCAACCATGTGTTATTTTTTTCTGATATGATACCAGTTTATGTTATATAGATAACATATAGATAACATATGTATATGTTAGTCTGTGTGTCCACTCTAGAGGCTCTTCAGAAGAATTGGGAAGAGATTTTGTCTGCTACAGTAGTTGTGTACCACAGGTGTGACTACACTGTTATCGGCTGTTACCCTTCAATTTTGTCGCTATGAAACTAGTGGCCTCAAAAGTTGTCTTTGATGCAGAAACTTTGGGATTGTTGGAGACCCTCCAGATCCTGCAGAAACCAGCATGAAAGCAGCAGATCAAAAATAAATAATGATGGTTATGAATTCAAACTAATGCCCCAGAGCTGTGCTCCAATGCCAGCCCACTGGTTGTCTATTTTACTAAATGTTCATGATTGACTCTGGGTCATCAAACCAGCAAATTGGGAGAGCAACAGAGGAGTAAAGGAACACACCTATAGAGAGAGGACATGTGAGAAGACAGCAGAAAGACAGCAGGGAGATGGTGGGAAGTTTTAAAGACAGAGAAGAGAAGAAAAGTCGAGACGTTGGCAAGATTTTAGGTTATTTATTTTTGATAGATTCCTATTAGGCTAAATATTACTGAAATGTTTGTGGTTCTAATTCTTTCTTGAAGTTACCGATCTTCCAACTGCAAGTTTTCTCTAAGGTTGTCAAGGTTGCTGATTTCCTCATCAGAGTGATTTATAGAGTTAACAATGATTATTGGAGTAATAGTGATTTACTTGAGCACCTAACTATACAGTTGCAGACCTTGTTAGTGTATGTTAACAGAACTATTAGTTGTTAAGGTGCGCGCAATGAGCCAGTGGTCCTGCTTTTAATTACCTGCAAAAACACACAGCTGGTGAGCTTCTAATTAGGACCAGGCTAGTTCTTTCTTGTTCCTGTTCTTCCATATTTCTCCCACATGCAGTTCTCCCCTTCCAAGATTGTTTTCTTTATCTCTCTCCCCCCCCCCCCCACTGTGAGTCTTATTTGTTTTCCATGAGTCCTATTAATAGTGGAATTATATGCAGATGCTAGGCTGCACTGGCCGGGTCACTCAGCAGGTCTGATTAATCAAGAGAGTGAAGTAGCATGGTCAGGAAAGAGGAGGAGGAGGGAATGAAATAGAGGAAGATGAGATAAAAGCCAGTGGTGGAAGAAGGGAGAAGATATTTTTCTGCCTCTCTGGAGGGGAATGGCCAGCAGGAGAAATGAGAGAAAGTGGAAATAGAGGAAAGTAAATGAGATGGTTTTAATTGGTCTGCTAGTGAGAGACAAAGAGCAGCCAGTGTCGGATAAAGGTCAACAGGTATGTTGTTTGAAGAGAAGGAGGTATACAGGTGTGTATGTGTATTTATCTACCTACAGGTTACAGGCCTGCCTGCAGGGTTCTGGGCCGTGTTTCTCAATACATTTTATGTTTAACAAGCAGTTGAAGAAATGGGTTGGGATCAATAAAACAAGCTATTGAAGGAGTAATTATTTTTGAGTGGCGCATCTGGTGTTCTGGATAATGTTGATGGTGTTGAGTGTGTGTGTGTGTGTGTGTGTGTGTGTGTGTGTGTGTGTGTGTGTGTGTGTGTGTGTGTGTGTGTGTGTGTGTGTGTGTGTGTGTGTGTGTGTGTGTGTGTGTCTGAAAGAGTTTGCTTGTGTTTGTACATGGTGTAGTTGTGTGTTTTTGTGCAAATGTACTGTACTAAGATGTGTGTCTTTAAAACCACATAGGGGTTATATGTGAATTTATCTCATGCGATATGAATAAATAATCACTTGAAAATCACACATGGAATTGGGATTTTACATGTAAAAAAATTTGCATTTTTATAAGGGCAACATTACATGAAACTACTGTACATAGAAATGCTGAGTAGTACACTTTTGTTTAAAATGAAGCATGGCTCTATAACATCTGGAAATGTCTGAATCATCAAATGTATCCACGACTATGAGTTGTTTTTCTTTCTATTTAAATCATTAATTTTCAGAGTGATGGCAGTCTGTGGTTTCCACTGCTGTTGTATAATCTGATGGGAGTGGGCACAAAGGAGCGCCTGAAGCACTCAGTTTTGGACCTGAGTCGGATGATGCAGTGGCTGAATGAGCTGCCCATCTGCCACAGCTTGTCATGGAGAGCATGAGAGGGGTTATCCAAGATGGCTTTGATTTTGTCCTTCATCCTCCTCTCTGCCACTGATTCTAGACTATCCAGTTCCAGCCTGACCACAGAGCTGGCTTTTTGTTGATTTGGACGCCAAGGTACCAGTATATGAGTCCACCCTCTCCACGTCATCTCCCTGGATGGTAACCAGGACCTCCTGTTTCTCTGGTAGTCCAATGCCAGCTCTTTGGTCCTGCTGATATTGAGCTTCAGGTGATTGTTGTTGCACCATGCGACAAAGCTCTCTTATCAGTCCTCTATAGTGCTCCTGAGAAGTCATTGGAAAACTTTTGGAGGTGGCAGGAACCGGATGTGAACCGGAAGAGGTGAAGGGAGTGAAATGGAATGGCGCCAATACAGTTTCTCGAGGTGCACCGTAATGCTTAACACAAAGTCAGAGGCACAGCCATCAAAAATTAACATAGAAAAGCAAGCAAATCTTTGCATTTATGGAACTGTAGTCTTGCATTGCCAGACCCACCTCCACACTGCTGGGGAGGAGGGACTGGCTAGTCCACGCAGCATTCTGGGATGGGAGAAAAAACGTGCTCTGGTTTATTGGCATTTCTTTAAACCAATCGTTAAGGGACGGTCTGAGCAATGGTGCTCTGCAAAATAACCTCGGGCAGGAACTTGTTTAGGGCACTGGTCACTTGCCCAGGGGCACAGGACATCTAAGGGGCCCTGGGCTCTGTCAAATATTATGTTAGATCACATTATAAACGCAGTCCTCACTTTCAAAACAGTATTAATCACTGTCAAAAACAGTGTCTGTAGCTTCCTGCGCAGCCAGCGAGGACAAGCTGTCACAGACCGTGGTAAAGTTGGTTTTATATTGGAAGGTCATCATAATAGATTTTTTGAATGTGTCGAATATCCAACGTGCAATATAAAGCCAACTTCTTTACCACGGTCTGTCACAGCGAGTCTGCTGTGGTGTGGTGGCACTGCATCCCGGCAAAGACTGGAACAACTGAGCTGCACCCCCGAGCCTCTGAAAGTGAAGTCAGTTTCCCCAGGTGAAGTTTAAACACACGTTTAATTTAAAGTAAAATTTGTAACGAATGTAATATGTATGCTAAAGGCGAGTCAGCATCAACAGCGCTCCTATTACGTTAGCCAAAAGTCAAATCGCTCCCTTGTGATTTGTAAGAGTTTCAGTCCTTTGATTAGTTTTGATATTAGTAAAGACAAGAACAGCATAATACAAAATATTACAAACTGGCATGTTTGAATTCATAACGTTTACAGAGGGTCGCCATTTCGGTGGCGTTACGTTTCAACACACTACACAGTGCTTGCTGAGACCGATCATTTGTATTCAAATTCTGAGTAGTACACAGAAGTAAGAGAAGGAGGGAAATGAAGGAGAAGGCAGTAAACCAGAGGCCAGGCGGGTCAGATCAGGAGAAGGCCATAGAAGGAGATGCAGAAATAAGTGAAAGAGAAAAGGAAAAGGAAGACTTGACTGTGAGGGATGAAGAGGAGGCTGCAGATTCAGAGAGAGGGACAGAGGCAGAGAGTGATCAGGTCAGGAGGATGAAGATAACAGGGAGGAAAAGGCCAGTTGTAAGGCCCATTTGTTAAAATAATAAGAATATATAGGAGTGCATCAACATAAAATGTTGATATAGTCGATTGTGAAACAATAAGCATGATCTTGACTTTGAACTACATGCAACAGTGTAGCCAATGGTTTACGTTTATTCCATACACACTAATTGCCTACTTCATGATGATGATGTGATAATTTCACATTTTAGCATTTTAGAAATAATAGAGAATAATGGTTTTAAGTTAAAGCTTCCCTAGCTGTCTGCTTTATTTCACTGTTGCAGTCAAAAGATAATTGATTGGCTATATATTGAAACATTTAATAATTACTCTGTAGTCACCAAGTTCTGTGAAAGATTCATTGTAAAAAGTTGGGTTAAACATTTGTGCATCTGTTCCGTCTCTTGAATGCACTGAGGCTATTGTACATACATACATCTCCACTGAGCCATGCAGAAGCCTGACTTGTTAGTATAGAAGTATGGGCTATATGCTCTTGATGATAGCGACTTTGCGATTGTTGCTTTGGGGCGGGGGGGGGCTTTGCCCTTAAGTCTTGTTGCCCAGGGCACATGAAATTGTTAATCCGGCCCTGTTGACACACAGTTAGACAACCCCCCGGCCCTGATTGGTGCATCTGAACAGGGAGCTGTGGATTTTTGCAAAGGCTGTAGCCAGAGGTGGTGCCAGAGGAGCCAGATTTTTTTTTAAATTACCTGCTTCATGTAGTTCTCCTCGAACATAGGGTCAGTTTTAGCAAAAGTTTTATAAGGCTTACTTACTGCACCTGCACCAGAAATCCGGATGGCATTCCGTTTAGTCCAAAAATGTGGTTACTGTTGCAAATTAGCTGCATATTTGTACATACATTTGTAGAAGACAGGGTTGTCATTTCAGCAACACACTTGCAGAAAAACTGAAATCATATTTGAAATATTTCATTTGAACACTGCGCGTTACGCACAATGCAGAAATGCAGCTGGTGCAGCAGGATAAATATTATTCCCGTTGGGCTCTGTCTCCATTTTATACCTTGCATGTATCCAATGAAGCTCTAAGAAAGCCCTGATGCTTGCTGCCTAGCAGCTCCCGTCAAGGTTTGATCTTTCATGTTTCTCAAGTTTGCCCTTAATCTGCACAAATGATCTTGCTGAGATCAGATATCGCTTTTACAAGGGGAGCCTGTCGTTCTCTGACAGCCAAGTGGGTGAGAGACCTCCAGCTAAGTTCTTAACAACAAAGTGACTTGAACTGGCGGTCTTGGAGGTTCCTTCTGCACCCACACAGTAACATTTCCTCAGTCGACTCTTTTTACTTTTCATTTTCCTTTATTTTCATTTCCTTTTCTCTCCCCTGCCCACTCTCCCCTAGCTAGTGTCTGATGCCTCATTGCTGTTCAATGGACCTTTACAGCTAATTGCCTGCGTGTGCGTGCGTGCGTGTGTGTTTGTGTGCGTGTGTGTGTGTGTATGTGCGTGCGTGTGTGTGTGTGTATGGGGCTTCCTGCCACCAGTGTCGTCTCTGCTCCTGGGTAATTACCCAGTGTCAGGTAGTTGCAGTAACAGGTAAGGGACAAATGTTGTATATCTGATAAAGTGTACTGCTGTTTGTTGTTAAATTAAGTGCCCCATGTTTCATGTGATATATGGTTGGTTTGCCTCTGGTATTGGAATTGACCTATGCTCATCACAGTTGTAATGAAACGGCATATTAACAGTATCTCGCATCTTTAACTAGATCGATTTCCTGTGGAAATGAGATATTCTGATGGCACATAAAGCAAACTGCAAACCAGTAACATATCAGTTGGGCAGTTTTTAGTCAGTTGGATCAGAGGGGCAGCATTGTTTGCATTATTGTTTTAAAGGAAATAAAAGTAAAGCTATTTTCGATCAGAGAAAGTGAAAAAGAACCAATCAAAATGAACAGTTTTTTTGCCATCTGTTGAAAGCAGCAAATAAACAGTTTTCATGGACTAGATATAGTTTGAATTTATTTAAGGTAACATCAATCAATAGAAAGTGGCACAATGTACACTTATTTTATATGCTGATATATTGGATTGTTACTTATAATTGAAAAACTGTATTATGATATATCTGTTATGGCTTCATCTCTCAGCTTTCATCATTTATGTTTAGCCACTTCCTGTTAAACATATCTTGCCAGTACTGCATAATTACCTCACAAATACAGGCACTTATGTACTCACTTATGTATGCATGCATTTCACATACTCACATAACACCTTACAGCCAGTGGTCATCCAGACATTGGTTCTAAATACTGTAGTGGAAGGTTTTCTCGTTAGCAGCAGGAGTGCGTATCAAAAACACGATGATAAAACAAATAAGGATGATTTGAATTAAACCAAAGTTTGGTCTTTGAGTATTTATTTACATTTACAAATGCAGAGAAAACCATGGTACCATAGCACATCTGAAAGGGTCTTCTGCTGAAACAAAGTTCAGCACATCTTTAAGTAGAAACTCAGTTAAAGCCACCCCTCTCAAGATATCTTTAGCAGGCCAACAGTTGAAAAAACACCATAAACAGTCAAATCCTTTTACAACCTTCCCTTCTGCTCCTGTTCCTAACTTTAGCCTAAACACCCGTTTAGCTCAGAAGACAGAAGGAGACACAGTTCAAAATGTTATGGCCCTCTTCACCCTTATCTGCTAAAATAGAGAGACTGAGGTCTTTAAACAAAGAATAGCTTCAACTAGGCTCAAGGTTTACGATGTCAGCTGCTTCTCCTTGGAGTCCTAGAATCTACACAAAATTAAAGAATATAAGAACATCTTGTAGAATATATAAGAGAATCTTGTGGGATATTAAACTATTCTGTTAAAATAACATTTTCCATTACAATACAATAGTGAGATGCCCAGTGAGTCATCATGGCAACTGTGGCTGTCTCTTTAATGTCTGAATCATTCATTTAGTACAACACTTAGCTGATCCATCTAATTCCCTGAAGTAGAGGAGAGGAGGTACAGAACAGTGATGGTAAAGAAGAGTTAAACTAAGCCATATGAACCATGCACACAATCAACAACTGATGATGTATTAGTGTGGTGTGAGATATAGACTGTATTATCCTGGAGGGTAAACACTGCAGTCAGATGGAAATCTTGAGTACATACAAGGGGGAAACATATAAGGAAAGGGAAAGCAAAAATGAAAAGATAAGAGGACATTCGGACAGTGTCTGTTGAAGCCCTTGATAAGCAACGAAGCACTGATTTACTGCCTTCATCTAGATGAAAAACCGTAAGTGCTCCTTAAAGGATATCAAGAGACAGTGGGCCATAAATGTATTTTATATTACAAATACACTTAACGTGTGCAGCATCATAGGCACTATGAAGCACTTTTAAGTGAAACCCTCAACTGAGACATCCATGCTTTGTAAACTTCTGTCACACTAGACTTATTGTGTGTGCAACAAAGTGTAGTATGTCTGGGTGTAGTCACAGAAACCGCAGAGGAAAGGTTTACTTTGTTGCAGTCATTATTGGAGTCTTAGTCTCAGTTAACGTGGAAAAAATATATTAGTCCTTGGGTTTTTATATTAGTAAAGCAATATTTTGGGAAACACGCTTATTTGCTTGCTTTCCATGAGTTAGAGGAGGAGATCAATGCCACTCTCATGTCTGTGCATTCAGTATGGAGCTGGTGAAAGGAGGCGATTAATTTAGCTTAGCATAAAGACTTGGTAGCAGGGGTTACAGCCAGCCTGGTTCACTCTAAAGTAAAAAAAAAAGTATACCTATTACCTCTAAAGCTTATTAATGAATAATAATAATACGTGTTTGTTTAATTTGTACACAAACAGAAATGTAAACACAACATATGTAATTGTACGTGGAATTACAGGGCAGTTACTCCCTGACATCTTGTCATCACTGTGAGGTTGCCAGGCAACCAGCAGAAACTCAGAGTTGAGCTAATCCCCTCTGGCTCCATCTCTGTGCTTAGTGGTAACGCACAGCAATATCAAACTTCTCATCTAACTCTCGCAAGTAAATAAATGAACTCATTTTCCTACATGTAGTTTACATGTTTGTTTTAATTTAATTATATTTGCCTTTTTAACTGTATTTTTCCTTGTTTTAACTGTAAGGTGACCTTGAGTACTATGAAAGGCGCCCATAAATAAAATGTATTATTATTATTATTATTATTATTATTATTATTATTATTCCTTGTTTTTTTAAAGTTTACTGACAACTTAAAAAAAATAAAAATAAAATAAAACAAGAAATATAGAGTCGTTAATGGGGCTTTACTCAAATTACTGAAAAGAACAGTGGGCTGGGATTGCCTCCACACAGCTCTCACAGACCATTCCACAATACATGAAATAGCTACATTTTTTCACAGCCACATGTATGAGCAGCCCGGACCAGCTGCTCATTGTTTGTTAGCAGTCAGTGATTCAAAGTCTTACTCATTAACTTTTGAAAATAGCTACTGCTAGACATACATCAGCCAAACCTGTGAGGGGGCAATATCTCAAACCACACTACCACCCTACTAACTAATACATACACTTGTTTGTACTAGGGCTAATATGGATCTGTTAATTAGCATGTAATACAGAGAGAGCTCTCCCAGTGACCAATTACACAAAAATCGCAGGTACTGAAAATACTCCTTAAACACATCATTTTAGTAAGAAATGAAACACTTCTGGTGATGTACCTTGCCTTTTAAAGGTGTGATTTCTCATTCTGTTGTTGCATGGTCAACTTCTTTAGACTTAACATTTTGAGTTTTATAGCAGAAAAAAACAAACTAACTAGCTGTCTAAAACTTCAACATTAAAGTAAAGGTTTTTGTGTCAGCCTAACAAAACCAAATACAATCAGGGGGGCAATTAAAGCCTGATAATCTGTTCAATTGGTAAAACGTACTTACTTCTGTTGCTCTTACTGCACTATTGTGTTTGTTCTCTCCACCTAGACTTAAAAAACAACAGCTGAATGTATTGAATTTAGCCATGTTCTCTGAGGGATATTAAAACAAATTTTAGGAAACAGTGAATTAATAAACGAAGTAGATGAAGCAAGTTGAAGCAAAGTCAGTGCACCTTTAATCTAAATTACAACAGCGAGTAAAGCAAAAAGTATTTAACGTCACAGATGAATGATGTATGAAACTGTAACAGTTGCAGACAAATGTTCCCTTTTAAAAAGTATATTAATTAAATAAGAAGTTTGGTAACATTAAACAAGCAGATTGTATCCACGGATTGGGTCTTAATGTATCCCATTTTTAGTCACCAACATTGTGTTTAAATATCTCAAGTATATATTGATATACTTCCCACAACTTTTTTATTAAGTTGTAAAGGCTTAATCTGAATCAAGCACTTAAATTGGGACAATCTCAGCAGGATGTCTTTGTTGAGGAAGAACAAAGAGAGGAGTTAGACAAATGTCTGCCTTGGGTATGTTAAACATGGTGCAATAAAGTACAATTTGCACTTGTAATTAATTCGTCCCTAAGACTCACAGTAGCTGAGTAATCTGGGCCTTCTAAGTGTAGATCATTTTGTAATGGGGGAAAATGTCACGGTACATCTGGAACATCATATAAGGCTCATTAAGACATGACTTCTCATTGGTGACACGCTTACTGTTTCACCAGATATCTAATATCTCTCATAATAACACATGCTGAATAATCCCATCCAACACTGCCCCCCATACCCCTGCTTCTCCATTAGCCTCATCTATCTATCCTTTCATTTCCACCACTTTAATTTCATCTTTACGTCTCTAATTAGCAATACATCCATGCTTTGCAGTGACTCAAGGGGCTTTGCTTTGACCTATTCCCCTTTCCGACATTTCTTTTCTGGTCCCCATCTCTTTGCAGTTTTCTTATTTCTATTTTTCCCCTTCCTCTTTCCTTTGCAACCGACTGGTCCCGAGGGCAGCAATAATTCACAGGCAGCAGCCCCCAGGCTGTTAGTGGCGCAGCATGTGGTCTGCTTTTATCTCTCTCCTCTAACTCCCTCTCTGGCGTGGAAATAATTCATTATCATGCCTCCATTGATTTGCTCTTTCTCTTGCCTCTTTGGTGGAACAATCCCCCCTTTCTCCCTTTTTTTTTCTTATTGCAATTTCAAACAAGTGTGTGTCCATATGGATGTGAGTTTGCTTCTGTGTGTGTGTGTGTGTGTGTGTGTGCGTGTGCGTGTGCGTGTGTGTGTGTGTGTGTGTGTGTGTGTGTGTGTGTGTGTGTGCTTGAATGTGAGTGGTACAGTTCCTCCTTTTTCTTCTCTCATCTCCTCAACAAAATCCCCTCCAGCATTCACCTTCATCAGCTTTGAAAATGTTCTCTCAGAACAAAGGAGATAAACACAGCAGAAAAATGGAAAGCAAAAGGGGAAAAAAGAATATAGCTGCAGATTCATAAAAACAAAAAACAACCCAACAAGGTTAGAGAACAACCACATAATCCGTTATGGCTGTATAACCTCAGTTGTTTTGGGTATGCTGCCATTGCAACATTTCTGTGTGAGAAAGTAAGAAATGTTTCCCATAGATACACTCAGAGTGTTGTTTTCTTCGGGCAAACATCTGTTCTGTGTAAATCATCAGCGAGTTGGTCCAGATGGCTTGGTTATAGTGATATGGTTATGTTTTAATAGGAGTTGTTTTCTCCACTGTTTGTACGGTGGAACTGAACAGAGGCCAGCCCTGACTTCACTAAGCTGAACTAGACAAACAAGATAACAAACACTCAGATCTCATAACAGGTTGAAAAAGAGTGGAACTGGGTAAAGGAGGAAAAGAATGAGAGAGTACAAGTGAGTAGATGTGGTGGCTCCCAGCTGAAAAGCTTATTTTGCAAATAGCTCAATAGCACACATCCAAAACCCAAACAAACACCTTAGGGGCTATTCATTTTAGTTCCTCCATATTCAAGAGGATGAAACTGTGTTTCATCATAATAAGGACTACAAATGCGGAGGAGATGCAAAAAGACTCTCATGGTATCCTGTTGATGCTGTCTGTTTTCATGTGTTTACCAGGGAGGAAGGAGAGAAAGGGATTTGGGAGGGGGCCAAAAGTGTGGAGAAAGGAGACAGACAGAGAGATGGAATGGATTTAAAAGAGCAGGTGATGCATAATGACATAATGTTTCCACATGTTTGTCAAGGTAAAGAGGACGACAGTGCTGGGGTGAGGCAACAGGGTAAGGAGTAATCAGGGACTCTGAGGAAGAGAAGGAGGGTGGCGCGAAAAGGGAGGAGAAGACAAGAGTAGGTAATACACAGTTGCATGTGTAGTTTGGTGCAGCAGTAAAGACTGTGGGGGGAGATGTGGAGGGTATGAGAGATGACAAGGACAGAGGAAGGTAGAAGTGAGGATGAAGAGAGGAGTGGGTAAGGCTGAAACACAAAGCTGGTACTGGGAGGGGAAGATGAAGGATGAAGGGTACAAGAGTTACAAGAGTTTGGCAGCTTTGGGCTGTTGTGAATTTAGGTAATTTAGTACATTTTGCACTCCAAAAAGCATGCAGGTAGGCCTTTTAGTCATGTTTATCTTGATCACTAAGGTTCCAGATGCTATAATGAAAGCCAGTAATTTATATTCACATCTGTGGCACACTGCAGGTATCCAAATGTGTAATTTGTAGGGAAATGAATCCACAAAAAAACAGCTGTGCGACACAACACCAAGCACAAATAAACTGCAAAAAGCAAAGATTTACTGATGACATTTTTTATTGATATTAATTATGCATACCGTCTTTGACATTGAGATGGATCTGAAGTGACAACAGAACACTTGTGTGTAAGATCCTTTGAGTTAAAGGTGATTTCATGGAAAACCAAACTAAATGAAACCTGTTTCGATTGGTTTTCTTACGGTTTCCATACAGTAAGCCAGAGCCTTCCTGATCTCATTTAGTGGCTTTCAAAGAATTTCCAAAGACAGTTTTTAGTTTAGTAGACCTTGAAAGTGCATTGACAGCATCAGAAGCTGACAGTCAAACATTTTAAAGTGTGAGTGTATAAGAGAGAGAGAGAGAGAGAGAGAGAGAGAGAGAGAGAGAGAGAGAGAGAGAGAGAGAGAAGGTGATGATAGAGGAGCAGGTAATCCCAAATCTCTAAAGTCTTCATACTCAGAGGTGAGGTCTGATTCTGCGGCTCAGCTCAATGTTGCACGCTCCCAGCAGCGTCTTATTGTTACTCCCTATCTCCTTTGGCAACAAGCTTCTATTCAATCCATCCTTCTAAAACAACATGTGCTGAGCTGGCTTGAAGGTTAAAGCTCAGAGGCTTTTTTTCTACGAAGATGATGCAGTTTTTTGCCAGGCTAAATCCCAGTTACAAGCTACATGCATGTGGAACACCTCAATGTGATGCTGTACTACACATCAAAAATCCAGAAAAAAATTCAGAAGCGTTTAAGTTTAATGCCCCGATGTCTTGAACACAGCTATGACAATCAGGATTGTAATGGGTTGTAGACTGCACTGGTTCGGAGGCAGAGAGAAAGCCACATCTCGGTCTGACAAACATTTCTGAATAAATTGGACATAATCTAATGTGATTCTGTAAAACGTGTGTAAGATGTTGACATCTAATGATAGTGGACTCCCTGAGATGGTTGTATTTTCACCTACATCACACATTTTTGTGATTCCCCCCTGTGAGGGACCAAGCAAATTAGGCACAAGAGAGTGGGATTAAGGGTTTAATTTACCCAAATTTCAATGTCTGTGTAAAACAAGTCACTTGAATATGAACGCATTTAATAGCTAACTAGGCAAAATAATGCAGCTCTTATAAACTAAGGTCCAAATCAGAAATTATTCTACACGCATGAGCAGTGAACACGCTGAGATGGCTGACAAAGAGACAGAAGGGGGGCACATGTATACCTGTGTGGCCAGACAATGAACACAAAACAATGTGATTAGCTGTTGCAGCCTGTGATTTTATATAAAGATGCTACTTATTGCATTGTTTATTGTCTGATAAAGGTCTTTGACAAAAACTAAGCTGCTTCTTTAGTACAATGTTGTGCTGAAAACATGTAGGTCCACCACTTCTTCCACACATTCAAACAAAGAGCAGATGCCTAAAACCATAAAGAAGAGCCAGAAAGAGAAAATCACCATTCGGACATGTCATGCCTTCTCAAAAACTTTGTTTACAACTCATAATAGAGACTGTGATCAATAAAAGGTCCGAATCAGCCATGGCTGAGCTTCTAGTATGTCACCATTTTGCAGCATGCAGAAAATATACCTTTGGTCAATTTTCTCACACATGCATTGTTAGTGGGACAGCCAGTGTATGACAAACTTTAGAATATACTATCTTCTGTGAACACACAGGTTACTTGTTACTTGAGGTCAGATCCGTATGGAGAGGGTCCAGTTGGGGATCAAATCACTTTTTAAGCCGACAGTTCTGCCCTTCAGCCGCTATGCTGCATAGTTTAATCATTAAGCATGCGGGAATTTGCCTGAAACTTTCATAATTATTTATAAAACTGCTGTCATGCTTGGAGGATCCATAATAATTTGGTAGTGTGGTGCATGCATGATGTAGAAAAACTTTATTCTCCCATAATTTATTGCACAGTAGAGCGAGACTCCAGGGGAAAATATGGAGCAATTAATCAACTTCATCAACTCATCAGCAGCTTTTTAAAAACCCTGCTAGTGGTTATAATGGTGCTGTGTTACAATGCCATTTAGTTCACTTTTCTGCTAATTAATTAGCCTACATTTTACCAAGGTGTAAAAGAAAGACAAAAATGTATTTTACACTGATCAATTGATAATGTGAGAGTGTGGAGAAAAGGAGTGTAGAGATACAAAAGAAAAAAAAAATTATTTTTCCAAATCGGGTTGTTTCAATACACTGATCTTTATCAGATAAAATGTCTTTTAAGATTTAATGAAGGTTTCTGTTATAGGAGCATTAGTTTAATTAAATTAGTTCAGAGACACAGACTTTATTAACAGATGTAATGTGGGCCAGCATTTGAAAGCAAGAACAACGCCACATTGGTGATGTTTTACATCATACCTACTGGTGAACTGTATGTATTCAGAGGTTTTAACATTAGTCAGTTGTAATTATTTGTAACTGCTCGATCTGGTCCATACTCAAAAGTTTGGCTTATATTAACTTTTAAATGTTGCCACTTTAAGTTACACTCCTAAAAGCTGTTGTTGCTGCCTATGAAAACAGTTGAACAATCAATGCCTTTAGAACAGGTTTGTCAACTCTTGAGAAAATAGTGTGAATATCAGTTGAGTATCTTGGCTTGAAGACTATAAGTTCTTAATAGAAAGTCTGTGTTTCAAACTAAGAGTGTGGAATAAAAAATAAGTGAGTATTTTACAAGGCAGGAAGTGTCTAATTAGATTTGTTTTGCTATTGAAAAATCAAATTTTGTAACCTTACCCATAATAACCTTGTACATCCACATGATAGCTTGGTTGACGGTTGACAAAATGTCTTATCGTCTCACAGTATATATTATATCGCCCAACCCTACTAAGTTGCAGAGGTGGTTACATCAGAGATCCTTTAGTTTTAATCAGAAGTGACTCAGATATACTTGCTAAGCTGGCCACAGGCATCTCCCCAGTGTTTAGAAAGCACATTTGTATAATCAAAAATCTACCTGAATTTGGCAAGATGCCATTAAGTGGGGTGTCTTAACCCAACTGATCATGTGAAGCTGCTCAGTAGATTGCAGCAAATATGCTGGTTTTACTTCACTCCATTTATTTATCACATCTGTTTTGGTAGGGCAGTTCCTGTCGTATCCAATGCAGGATAGGACTTTGTAGGACTTTGGTCTTTTCTTTAAGAATCATTGGAATCCTATGTTGAAACATGGACATGGACAACCTAGTGTCTATACTTTATAGAAAACCTTCTTAGTGATCTTAAAAAGTCTAATAATAATTAATGTGAAGTCTAATGCTCAAAAAGTGTTTTTAATTTATCACTGTGTAAAATAGCACTCGTTTGTTCTGACAGAATACAATGGTGTATTATCAATGCAAAAACAGAGCATATAACTTAGTTCCAGTATTTTATTTGAGAGTAAATAAAAGAGAAACAATTTATGACCGTTTCCTTTGTGTCTGTTGATGTAGTCTCATTAGCTTCTGTTTTTCCTCACATTTAGCCTCTTTCTCTCTGAAGAACAAAAAACATAACCTCTCTAAATTGTACTGTAACAAATTTAAAATACAGTATCAAGTGTTTTCCTCTCACCACTTCACCAGTTTGGAATATAAGAGTGTATTGATCTTCTGGGGTGCTTTTCTGAAGAAAAAAAAAGTGTCTTTCTATTCATCTGTCCTGCAGCTCCAATTAGACTATTGTTGGTTAATGTGTGCATGTGTCTGCATAAAAAAACGTAGATAGATTTTATTCTTCCCCGCACATAAATCAAGCTGCATTTTAACACATACAATCCTGTTCAGATGCATCGACCCAAACACACACATACAGCTCTCGGTACATCTCTTTGTGCATTCTGTCTTCATTGAGTTGGACCCTCAGGTCAGGTCAAGTTGTGGCTCATGCAGTGTAGAGTTCTGCTGCAGGCTACTAATCTCTTTTACCCTCATCCTCCCCAAGGCTGTAAGGGCTTTGAAACGAGAAAGTCCACTTAGCCAACCCTGTCAGGAAATGCCTTTAGAGTTTACAGTAGGAGATTTAGCTAGGGAGAGAGAAAGAGGGGAGTTTTTTTTTTTGTTTCCATAAAGATGATAGATTATTCAGATTGTCAGAGATCTTATGCTGCTATCAGATGAAAGTATCGCTTTAATGAATTGGGTCTCATCCGGCCAAATGAAGTATGGGAGATTAGCTCCAGACTGTCAGCTTGTTTCCATTAAGCCTCTCAGAGCAGGATGACTCTTTTGGCCTTTGAGACTTAAAATGTCAGTTTTATTGGGGGGTGGGGGGAGTGGTTATTTTGCACAACAAAAATAAATATGCAAGAATTAAATCCCCCTTTCAATACCATGGATATAATGCCACTCGGCCAGCCATGCCAAAACACTTATGAACTTCAATATCCAATGGAAAATAATCTCAAAATGAAATAGCACGACGTGGTGCTCAACTTCCATGGCCTCTGAAAGGACCATCATGTGGCAGTGCCTGTAGCAGGCTCGCAGTCACCTATTGGCGGCTAAACAACTGCCACTCGTAGCCTGCGTCCCGGAGCTCTGTAGCGGCTAAATACAACCAGCAACTGCCGCGACACCTCGTTGGGCATTAACCCTTACATAATGTTAATACCGTAGACTTTTAGAAAACAAACTGGGTACATAAATACTCTATTTTGAATAATTATATGTATTAGGTTGGAGCATGGACAAGTTCCCAGAAAGCTCGTAGTCAGATTTATTTATTTTATAGGCTAATACAGATTAAAATGAAAGGAAGGTCATTGTTATACATTTCACTTATTTTTTGAGTTACAGTATATGAAATTTACTTGAGTTTGGAAATGCTTTGGAAGGCCTTATAAATTACTTGGGGAAAGACTGATAGAAAAGCACAGATGTGTTCTGTACTTTTCTGGTCTTAGTTTTTGATTCAGGACACCTATCGAGCAGAATGACGTTATTTACCGGACAATAAACTATATAGATCGTCGGGAAACTCTTACCGTCATCAGTGCACTTTTTGCAGCTCTTCTGAAAGCTTGGTTTAGCTTCTTTCTCAAATCCAGGAAATTCAAAGACCCCGCTGAGACCCAAGCGTTGGGCAGAGCTAACCCAAGCTGCCTGCAGGGCTCACGTCTTAATGCATTTACCTCATTAGTTGACACTTTGGTATCGTTTAACATAACTATACAACATTATAACAACATTTAAGGGTCGGAAAAGACGAATAAGCATACTATGTGCTCTTTAAAAGAAATGTTGTGAAAAAACATGATAACCTACAAGATTTCTTTCATCTCAGTCAATGCAATTTGATAGTGCCAGAGAGTGACATGCTTAGAAGCCAATATTGGTGTAACTTTCCTTTTAACTGTATTAGCATGTGGTCATTTACAGGCTTGGCATTAAAGGGACTTTGCAGAAAAGGTTAATGATTATGTTTCAAATGACGAACCTTGCTATACGCTGCAAGATAACACTCAGTGTATAGTAACAAGATAAAAGTTAGTATTTGCAAAGTTTGGAGGTCTACTACTTGTCTGTGAACCCTCCAGATAGGCAATCAATCTGTTCATTTTCCCAACAGGTTACTCCGGCCCTTAGGGATTGAATGACACAGTAAAGTGTGTTCTGCCCTGTCATTACCCAACTGATGCTGGTTCATTATTGAGCCTCGTCCGCTGTAAATACACTGTCACCTTGCAATGGTGGTCAGGTCCTTAGCAGCAACACCTATCTTAGAAATGGGCTCTGTTGTCAGCAGCCTGTTCCTGCAAAATTGGTCATAAAGTAATGCGAGGGAGACAATTGTTCCCTTTGAATGACCTGGGAACTCTGCAGTTCCAGGACAACTGTGGTAGCTCTCTTGAGTAATACATATTGTTGACAACAGAAGGGTAAGTTTTAGTGGGGTTTTTGTAAGCATTAACTCCACTAGTAGCTCTCACATCAGTGTGCTGGAGAAGTATCTTATTATATAAAAGATATATGTATATCTTAACAGGAGTATAATATAACCCTTTAATGTTTTTTTTGTAAGCATTAACTCCACTAGTGGCTCTCACATCAGTGTGCTGAAGTATCTTATATATATAACAGAAGTATAATATTACAATATAACTGTCTCATATCGCACTGTGGGTTCTGTTCTGTACTGGGAAACAATATTTTTTTTTAATTATCATGCGATTACAATTATTTTAATTTAGTGGTAGAACAGCAGTGCTTCTAACCAACTTTTAACCAAAACAATTCACCCATTGTTTCAAAAATACGCATCTAGCTGCTGTGAAGGGAAGTATTCTCAACCTTAGATCTCCTGCCAAACTGGTGCTCCTGGCTTATTAATACAGCATGGAACACTTTTTAAAATACTCCTTTCTGCACACACTCCCACTATACACTTCCTCCACTGGCTCACTCTCTGGCTTCTTTTTGTGATCCTAACAAGGCTTGTTCACTGCCTAGTTAAGGGGCCCTGCTGGAGAAGAAGCACCATCACGGCTTTGCTGGAAAGTTGAGAGGCAGCCACGCAAGGAGGCACTTTAAGTAGAATGACAGGGAAGAGAGAGAGAGGCAGATTAAGACCAGAAAGTAAAGGAAAGTGTGAGACAAAAAAGGAAGACTTACAGGGAGTCATGGAGTCACAGAGATAAAGAAAAGAGGGTGAGCGACTCTGTGAAGGACAAAGACAGAGAGAAATAGCCAAGGATGCAAACAAAGCATCAGAGAGAAAATGATACGGTGGGTGAAAGAGAGAAGGAGTGAAGTTTGAGAAGCAATGAGGAGCTGCAGCAGAGGATTCCTCTATACCTGTGGAGGAGATTAAGGGTCTGCATCCAGTGTGATTAATGAGCTGGCCGCTGATTGCTCATCCCCATCTCCCTCCCATGAATAATCACCACCCCTGCACTGTCAAAGAGAGAGCAGAGAGCTCAAGTAAGTGTGTGTGTGTGTGTGTGTGTGTGTGTGTGTGTGTGTGTGAGCGTGCGTGTGCGTGCGCGCGTGTAAATGAAAAATGTAAGGTAATATACAGTGTATGCATAGAAGTAACTGCCCAAGAGTACATAGTTATTGATTTACTGAGAAAATGGGTATGCATGTACAGTATGATATACAACATGACATTGTATTTCATTTATTTTTTTAGGACAATGCACATTATTTAACATTTACTGTAAATGTGTCAGTGTTAGCCAGCCTGCAGTGCTAACTGTAGTCCTTTTGCGAGATATTTTCAAACCAGACCAACAGGAAACAACAAGACATTAGTACAGGTTAAAATTTACAGACAGAAGACAACAAGACATCATAAATATTATTGTATACAGTATATATACACACTATATGAATATATTTAACATGTCAGTGTGTTTGAAACATGGATGATATATTTTCTAATAGCTGCAGCCCACCTGCAGAGAGCAGTCCTCTTACTGAATGCACAGTGACACACCAAGATCATTTGTACTAACTGTGAGCTCCCAGTGGGAGTCCTGTCTCCCTACATGTACTGTACAAACTCAACAGTGTCAGTGTGTTCACAGAGGACATTATCACAAGCAGTCGTTTAGTAAGACATGCAGTAGTTTCTACAATTTCAAAGAGATTACATTCTCAGCATAAATCAGTAAAACAACGTGTAAACAGAGCATCTTTAGATTGAGTTAGCCTCTTTCTGAGCAGAACGGCAAAGATGTTGTTTTACTTTTGAGGTTGCTAACTTTTTAATATATGTCAAAGATACATTGGTGCACATATATAAGCACACCTTTAGTGCACAAACGCAACCTACATTCTTTAAGCATCACCATGTATCAATGTATACTACTTTGTTGCATTTATTGATTTTGGCTTCCAAGCATTTTTCCTGATGTTAGAACACAGGAAAAGGTGATCCAGAGACAGCATGTGTCCCTGTGATTGGAAGCGCACTCTGTGGTGAGGAACCTGTGTTTAACCACAGCCTTACACACAATAATATTGTGTGCTGCATTGCCTGGTGGTCTAAGATTACCTGTTGTTAAGACTTTTTGGTGGTTGCATAGCAACAATGAGAAAATCCATTTTGCCTCCTGTTAAAACGTGCCTTTAGTTGAGGGCTAACCCAAGTGCAAGCATGACACCAGCATGAGGTTACTCTGAATCTAGTCTTGCCTTGCCAGACCCTCCTCCAAAGTGCGCAGGAGGAGAGTCTGGCTAGTCCACATAGCATTCGGGGATGGGAGGGAAACGTGCTCTAGTTTATTGCCATTTCTTTAAACCAATCACAATCGTCTTGGGCGGTGCTAAGAATCGGAGAAAAGCTGCGGTGCTGCTGCAAAATAAGCTCCGAAGGAACTTGTTTTGGTGGAACGTGTACATTTAAAAGTTGTTTTAGTCCTGCAATAGAAATCTCAGATTGGACAGATAGTCTAGCTAGCTGTCTGGATTTACCCTGCAGAGATCTGAGAAAAGGTTAACCATAGTCCTCATAAATCGACTGGAGTTTAAAATGCCAACACAAAGGAAGCCCAAGGCAATGGATATGCGGCCTAAATGAGGCGGCAACGGAGCAATCCCGGAAGTGGAACGTCAAGGATATAGACTACTCTGAATCCTACAAGTCTCAAATGCTAAGTAGTTTGCCAGGCTAGCAAATGAAGGCCATTTACTGTAGCAGATGCTTTTCACTCAGTGATGAGCTTAATGATTAATGCCTGAATCTTAATTTACCTAACGAAACCGAATGAGGATATTTTTTTCATGAGGGTCAAAAAGGAATAATCAAGTGTGCCGTGCATATATTTGCATACATGACACATGAAGGGAGGAGAATGTACTTGAGAGTGAGTGGCACACAACCCCTCTACATACTAAGGCTTATGTTCAATGAGAGAGAGAGAGAGAGAGAGAGAGAGCAAGAAAGAGAGAGAGAGAGCACTCTGGTTTTGTAATGTGGGATGTATGTGTGTGGCTCTTTCTGTGTGTATATCTGTGTGTACATGGCATCAGTTGGGCTGAATCATCCATCTAGCATTTACAGTCTAATCCAGACAAGAAGGTGGAAGTTGACACGCATTCACTGCTTTGGTGGTATTTCACTTGTAAACCTGTGCATATTTTGCATTTTCACTGCTTTCACTAATTGATAATATGTCCAAGTGTTCCTTTAGAACCTGTTGCATGTTGATACGTAGTCACTAAAATGTTGTTGAAACATTGTTGTAACAGCTATAAGTATGCCAAGTGTCCAAATATAACTTTTCAACCAAGTTTAGACCAGTGGAAGTAAACACATAGACATATTTTTTACCTGCAAATCACTATAATGCTTACAGAGTGCTGATAGCGATAGCGTCACCTGAAAGCACCATAGAATCCAGTTGGAGCTTTTGTTTGTTTAGCCTAACGTTACATAACTCATGGGGAAGGCAAAATGTTGCCACGCCAGTGACTTTAAGGAAGCAGGAGGAAATCCCTAGTCATGTTGTTTCTCCATGAAATCCTCATGTTCTGTATGAAACCATACTCTACATAGGTTTCTTGGGCACAAAGAAGAGCGTCTTTAACAATTTTATATGGTTCAGATTTTTATTAAATTGTGGGTTTCATTTGTTAAAAAATACATGTCATGAATTGCAAGTTTGTTGACTAGCAATCATATTCTATCAAATTAAGTCAAAAAGCTAATATTGTAAGTTACTACAGCACTTTCACATCCATCATGTGATCAAAAGTGGTAATGTTAACATAAGTATTTTTCTCCCGAAGCTCATCATAACCAATTGCACACTGGTAAAATGTAAAGGCGACAGTATTTTTTTATTTTTCATTTCAATTTGCATCACAATTACTATGTGTCATATCGGATATTATCTTAAAGTGCAAAGTACCTATACAGGGAGATTCAATCAAAGAGTCCAATGATATTCTGTTTTACCATTCCTCAATCAAGCATTCTCGAAGCTTGATGCTCATCCTCGCTCTCTGCCCCTCACTACTCCTCTCTTTCCATCTGTCTTTCTCTCTCTAGCTCCTCCTCACTCTGTCCCTCTTCTTACTACATATTTCTTTCTCTCTTCTAGTCTACAGTCAGGATGTTATCTGTCCTACCCTCTAAAAAAAGTAATGGTGTTCTGCTCCTCTGCTTTGTGGCTTGATGTCTTACTCCACCTCATGAGGGGCTGGTCTCATGAAAGTGGAAAGGGACAACTCTCTCAGCTGCAGTCTTGAGCTCACCGCATTAGTTATTCCCTGGGAGATCTTCTACGTGCTCTGCATCAAATTTGTCTCTCTTCCTGTCTCACATGCACACACATTTTTACTCCTTCTCTTATGCCCCTGTGTCTTGTTGGTCCATCTTTCGGTATGTCTTTTTTTCTTTCGTTTGCTAATTTGCTCTCTTTTTTCGCTATCTGATGTCTTGTTCCTCTTTTCCCTTTTTGTCTTTCTTTTCTCCTTACATGCACTGGTTTTATTCACCCTATTTTACTTTACTTTATAAAGTACTTTTTATATAACTATCCTTTTCTCTGTCTTCACATTTTTCTACTAATATTTACCTTGCTCCCTCTCTTTTCTCTTTCTTCATCTCTTTACTCACACTGTACTGTAAATCCCTTCAGAGCTGGTTACAGAAACATCCCTGTTGGCCCTGTCAGCCCACCCATAGCTCAGTTAGCAGGGCTGATCGATCATTGGAGCTCCTGAATTCCCCTGAAAGTCAATTACTAACTTACACATTGGAGCTATTTTGGGAAAGGGGGGGAACTGTAGGAATCATTAACTAGATAATGCCATGACAACCTTCCCCAGCCAGCCAGAGCAGAGCATGCCCTGCCTGTGGATATGCAATTAGTCTGGGTCATCTGAGAATGGCACAGAACATGGGAGGATGTTTGGACAGATTTAGAGTTGCTTTCACATAATGTGGAAGTAATCTTTGTGGTTGTTGCTACTTTTTGAGAACCGCCAAAAATGTATTTATAGTACTAAATAACAAAGTCTGAATGCTTGGTCAGATTCATAGTCGTCCTTATTCATTCAATGATCAGATATATCATGATTGACTTTGCCAATTTTGATCAGTGTTTTATGTAGGCAGTGTTCTTCTGTGGCTTGTTAAGACAAGATTCAACTCTGATGCATTTGAAAAGTTAGGCTCATTGTAAAAGAAAATTCTCCTGCACCAACAGGATTGCTGGACAGACATGTCACAATAAAATTAGACTTAACAAATAAAAACACATTTGCAAACACTGTCTTAAAATTATTAAGATTCTAAAACACAAATCTAAAAAGAACACCTTAAAAAGTTACAGGCATGGAAGTGCACATCTGACTTTAAATGCCTACAACCTAAAAAAACGAGAAAACATTGTTGCCTCTTTTTAAAAGGAGTGTTGAATAGTCTGCTCTGTCTGTGAACTTAAAACTAAGCCTCATTAAAGCCTACTAAACCTTATTAAAGGTGTTTGTTAAATTGAACTTATTTGGATATCAACACTAGAGACCGACCTGCAATCAACAGATGGCGGTTTTGAATTATACAACTGGAAAATCTTAACATTTGAAACATCCCTTAATGACAAAGACCAAGAAAAGTGACATGAACAGCAATCGACACGTTTTCTAACTAACACGCTTATTTTTCATCACATTTTTTTCCTCAGTACCTCAGTGGGTTACGTTTGGATGGCATCAAGATTAAGTTCATAGTGTCAGTATTAATTTCACTACTAGTCCATCTTTCATGAAGGTAGATTTTACTATGGCCTTTCTGCCAAGCTTTAAAAGTGAGGACTAATACATCAGCAGAAAGTTTAGACTGACCTCATATGAATGGTTGGCAGACTGTTGCAGAAAATATTTAAACACAGCTGCCCATTTTGAATTGATGGAACATTTCCTATTTAAATTTGGTATGTACAGCAGTGTTACAGTCCTGCATTGGGGGATTTGAGCTGATG
Organism: Sander vitreus; assembly: GCF_031162955.1. Classification (NCBI taxonomy): domain Eukaryota; kingdom Metazoa; phylum Chordata; class Actinopteri; order Perciformes; family Percidae; genus Sander; species Sander vitreus. The sequence continues at coordinate 8,999,633 of NC_135867.1, forward strand.
TAATCTTTTCACTGCTGTCAGTGTAGTAAAATACAGGTTTTAGTTAATTAAAAATAAAAAATAAAACAATTTTTTCCCATGTCAAATCAATGACTCAAGATACACATCCCAACTTCATTGTGGCAACACTTGCTTATTTGCTGTAGCTGTTAAAAGCACCATCATCCTTCACAGTAGTCAGTGTTTTATCTGCCAAAATCTATTAATTAGCTTCTGTTTCTACTTCTGCTCTGACTGAACTTTGAAGAGACAGTTCTCGCCAGCAAACTTTTAAAGCTGTATACCTACTTTTATACCTAAAAAGAATCAATATTAAGTCATACTAGATGTCCATCTGAACAGTGAACTGCTGCAGAAATACATAGCAAACCTGACGTCTTGCTTCCATGTACTGTATTATTCAATTTAACGTGAGATGTGGTCTAGTCGCAATGCACAGTACCACCCTGGAACCACCCCTCCAAGCCATGTCAGATCAATGTGATCATCCCTCATCTGTCCACATGACACTCAAAGCCTGTTCTGCCACCCAAATTATTTCTCTGCTGAATTCTAACTTTGTTGGACCTGGCAGTGTACTGTACCCAAGGCATTCTGAAATATCACTGACAGACCAAGCTGTCAACCCGGATATATCTATCACCTGGAGAGCTATGTGAAACAGACAGCTAATAGCAAGGGGTCTTTCACAACAGCGTTTGTCAAAGTCCGGATCCGGAAAGTTCCCCACAAACATTTCAAAGTCTGTTAGCCATCTACTTGAAGTCTGTTTGGACAGTGAAATAGTTTTCTACTGTATGTGGGTGTTGAGATGAAACCTTGTTGTGATACTGTCTTTATCACTGCCTTTCAGTCATCAACTCTTCAAGGCCCATCTTAATGTTTAGATTTTATTTGTACTTATAGATCTGTGTGTCATTATAGGTTAGATTTGATAGAGTTGTCAAGTGTTTTCAGCACAAACACCACCAGGGTAGGTTAATGTAAACTCAGTATAGTTTATTCTGAAACAACTCTGCAACTTAATTTGTTCATTTGTTCTTCATTGTCCACTGCTTTGTTAATCTAATCTAATCTAAGCTAAAAGTAATAAACAACCCCGCTGTGGAAGGACAGTTTTTAAGTCTGACAGTAACAAGATGATTCGTTTTTAAAAATATATATATTTATTTCAGAGAATAGCAGGAGCACCCTAATCAGCTGATTGAGTTTAAAGTGCAGAACATGTGGTATCATTATGCTCTATTTCTTTACAACATCTGAAACCACATCAGTAAAATGATGCCATCACGATGACCATACTCCATGCAGATTTTATATTGTTGAGTAGAAGCTAATTTTATTTAAAATGGAATGACTCCATTCTTTCGAAAAACCATAATGATCAGTACATTCATCGGGATCATCATATTTATTGTAATGATACGTCAGTAAATAGTTGGATACTATTTCTTTGACTTAAATAGATTGATATAATGTTGTATGTTCAGGTAGCCTATTCCTTGTATTCAGGTTTCTCAGGGAATTGCTGACTTACTTGAACAAGTTAATTAGTATGCAAGCTCTTTATTTGGTCTAGTGTTTATTTTGTGCAGAACCTTTACGCATTTACTTTGTAAAAGTCATGCAGCAAGGGCAGTTTATAGTATCAGTCCAGTAAATGCCCCGTTTACTTGGATGGCTCCATTTAGATTTATATCAGGTGACTGTGTCTCTTTATTTATTGAGCCAAGTATATCCTGTCCCCAGCCAATATTGCCCCAGGGTCACACACTGACATATATAATGTCAGTGTCGGTGTGCCTGAACTCCACATTCATATAATATCTCACTGTCATCAGCATATTTATGCTCCTTTCCCAATTGTATACTGTACCAATTTGTTTTTTTCACTTAATTAAGACAAAAACTAAAATGATTTTTAAGCATATTTTGTCATAGAGTGTACAGAGAAAATGAAAGGAAAAATGAGAAGAAGACGAAGAATTAGGTGTTGTTGTAATGCAATGCAAGGTCATGAGAAAATATTTAATTGTTAGAATAGATTGCACCTACCGTATATATCTTGCATAACCCAGTTTGCAAAACTTTTCAAACTGTTTTATGTCTACTTAAAACATTGGGCCCAATATAAGTTAAAACTCACAATAATAAACGTTCAGCAGCTGACAAAGTTTCCAGACTGTAACCGTGACTGTAGATTTTGTGCCCGGCCACACAGCTTGGCGACAGTCACTATTTATGGCTCCAAGGGGAACCAGTGAAAAATAATTCTTAATTTGCCGTAAAGGTGAATTGAATTGGATGGCCATTTCAATGAACATAAATTTCCCTTAATGAGAAGAATGATATTTGGCTAGCTTGAGTCCTCTGACGCGTGGTCTTTTTTCACACTGAATATCCTTCACTCCCGGACAGCTGTTTATCCTCCCTGGTCCACTAGTAATGAGATGGATGCTTGCAGCTTGGCTACAGTTCCACTACATCAGCACACTCGTTCTGATTTGTGACTTTCTCTTCCTCCTTTTTCCATCTTCTAATTTTTCAAAATCTTATCTTACTTATCTTATCTTACTATCATCTCTTATTTGCCCCTCTGTCATCCATGTTCTCTCTCCAACACTCATTTTCCTTCATACTCTTTACTATTCTAACAGAGGTTGTCCAGTTGAGCCTGGCAGAGGACCAGTGGATCAGTGTCTCCACGGTAACAGTGGGCCTCAGTGCCGTCCTTACCTGTGCCATCCAGGGTACGCTGCGCCCGCCAATCATCTGGAAGAGGAACGGCATCATACTTAACTTCTTGGACCTGGAGGATATTAACGTGAGTGCATATTGTTTTTTTTATCATGATTGATGCTGTAGTTTGTCACTGTTGTGATGATGGTGGGACTGGAGTTGATGGCGATGGCTACAGAATTCGACAGGGAACACAGTCGAACATAAAGTGCACCAAACAAGCGCCCAGCTTGCTTTTCTAGCACACACACAGTCTGTGAGATTGAAAATCAAAAATTTTGGGCTGCACATGGACGTCCACACAGATGTCCGCACGATTCTTCATGGACTTGGGCAGATAAAAAAAATAGTAATAGGAGAACAAAAAATCTAAATTCAAAGAAAGAAATCAGACAAAAAAGAACAGTTTTACTCCCCGGCTCTCTCTGTGAAACAGTAGAATTATAGCTTGCTCAGTGCTTAATGAACTATGTGGCCATGCTCCTGTTTAGACACATCTGCACAGGTGATAGCACAGCGCTGGCCTTTCTTTACTCACCACTGCATCACAATTCACTAATTGCATGTTAATGAGCGGCCTTGTTGGTCTGCTGTGATGATGAGCCGATAAACAATGTCAAGTGTTAAGGTGGAGACTGGAGCTGAGGTGATGGCAACAGAGGTCCTTGAGGCTCTTGACCGTGCATAATGAATTTCTACAGAGCACAGTGATTTGTGTGGAGGAGGGAGAGAGGAGCCCCATCTGTTTGACTTTTTAAATAAAAAAATAAACAAAAATCCCTAAATTAAATGAAAGCGATAACCTCAGTACTTTGTTGTGTGTGCAAGAGGAAAAACATTTTCAAAGGAATATGTCAAGTTTTCGTGGCCAGTTGGTCAATGTAGCCAGCTTTCTCTTGTACAAAGGATATTGTATTTTAATAGACTTTCTGGCTAAATAAAGATACATAAGCCATTAACTAATTAGAATGTAGACATCCAAATAAATTACGGGTTATTAAGGGTAAAAGATAAACATCCCAGGGGGTACTTGGATATGTATTTCATATGGATGAAGGAAGGAAGTTTAATTTTAGAAAGGTGTTAATGTACATTCCATATGTACAGTACATTAATCATTTGTCATGAAGCATATGTCATGTGTTAATATGAAGCACTGGATCTATAGCACATGAATGATTTTAATATACAGTGGGGAGAACAAGTATTTGATACAATGCCGATTTTGCAGGTTTTCCCACTTACAAAGCATGTAGAAGTCTGTAATTTTTTTCATAGGTACTCTTCAACTGTGAGAGACGGAATTGAAAACAAAAATCCAGAAAATCACATTGTATGATTTTTAAGTAATTAATTTGCATTTTATTGCATCACATAAGTATTCGATACATCAGAAAAGCAGAACTTAATATTTGGTACAGAAACCTTTGTTTGCAATTACAGAGATCATACGTTTCCTGTAGTTCTTGACCAGGTTTGCACACACTGCAGCAGGGATTTTGGCCCACTCCTCCATACAGACCTTCTCCAGATCCTTCAGGTTTCGGGGCTGTTGCTGGGCAATACAGACTTTCATCTCCCTCCAAAGATTTTCTATTGGGTTCAGGTCTGGAGACTGGCTAGGCCACTCCAGGACCTTGATATGTTTCTTACGGAGCCACTCCTTAGTTGCCCTGGCTGTGTGTTTCGGGTCGTTGTCATGCTGGAAGACCCAGCCACGACCCATCTTCAATGCTCTTACTGAGGGAAGGAGGTTGTTGGCCAAGATCTCGCAATACATGGCCCCATCCATCCTCCCCTCAATACGGGGCAGTCGTCCTGTCCCCTTTGCAGAAAAGCATCCCCAAAGAATGATGTTTCCACCTCCATGCTTCACGGTTGGGATGGTGTTCTTGGGGTTGTACTCATCCTTCTTCTTCCTCCAAACACAGCGAGTAGAGTTTAGACCAAAAAGCTCTATTTTTGTCTCATCAGACCACATGACCTTCTCCCATTCCTCCTCTGGATCATCCAAATGGTCATTGGCAAACTTCAGACGGGCCTGGACATGCGCTGGCTTGAGCAGGGGGACCTTGCGTGCGCTGCAGGATTTTAATCCATGACGGCGTAGTGTGTTACTAATGGTTTTCTTTGAGACTGTGGTCCCAGCTCTCTTCAGGTCATTGACCAGGTCCTGCCGTGTAGTTCTGGGCTGATCCCTCACCTTCCTCATGATTATTGATGCCCCACGTGGTGAGATCTTGCATGGAGCCCCAGACCGAGGGAGCTTGACCGTCATCTTGAACTTCTTCCATTTTCTAATAATTGCGACTTCTCACCAAGCTGCTTGCCTATTGTCCTGTAGCCCATCCCAGCCTTGTGTAGGTCTGCAATTTTATCCCTGATGTCCTAACACAGCTCTCTGGTCTTGGCCATTGTGGAGAGGTTGGAGTCTGTTTAAGTGTGTGGACAGGTGTCTTTTATACAGTTAACGAGTTCAAACAGGTGCAGTTAATACAGGTAATGAGTGGAGAACAGGAGGGCTTCTTAAAGAAAAACTAACAGGTCTGTAAGAGCCGGAATTCTTACTGGTTGGTAGGTGATCAAAAACTTATGTCATGCAATAAAATGCAAATTAATTATTTAAAAATCATACAATGTGATTTTCTGGATTTTTGTTTTAGATTCCGTCTCTTACAGTTGAAGTGTACCTATGATAAAAATGACAGACCTCTACATGCTTTGTAAGTAGGAAAACCTGCAAAATCGGCAGTGTATCAAATACTTGTTCTCCCCACTGTATGTATATATATATATATATATCTCACTCACATACACTACATTAATATGACGAATCTTTGAAACCTCTGTTAGAATAGTAAAATCTTAGCGCAATAAGGGAAGGGAGAGGGTGACAGAAAGAAATGACAAAAAAACAGTGAACAACAAAAGACTACAGGACTTTTGTTTTTCTTTTCTTACTTTCCTGTCAAAGTCCTTTCAGCCCACAATTTTCCTCTGTTGAATTGTGTTGAAGCAAACAGGCTTGTCTTCAGAAGTGTAATTCAACAGTGATGGACATAATTTTGCATTCTGGCATATAACCCCCCGAAAAACCTGAGAGCTGAGCCTCCATTACAATCAGTGTCATTTGTCTGCTCTCTCATAGTCTCTTTCAGGTCTTTGTTCTCCGTCTGTCTCTCTCTGCCCACCTTCCTATCCACTGTATTGTTTTTCATTGTGTTTCTGGGTTTTTTTTATACTCTAAATCAAAAATAGGTATTTTACATTTTCAGTAGAGCTGTGTTCTCCAAGAAGTAACTGCACTGTGTATATTGGAGGGTTCAGACCTGTTTCACATTTGATTGCATGAGAGCAAAAAGACAAAAGTGAGATTGGAAACTAATTCTTCAGAAATAAAATGAATAATGTATGTTTCTTTTATTAAAAACAATTACCCCACAGCTACTTTTATTTGCATGTACATTGCTATCACTTGGTAAACATAAACTGAATGTGGCTCTTTATTTGCAAGCTGAGGTTTATTCAGTGTATTATGAAAAAGCAATGGTGATTACCATTGGAGGATAGGTCAAAGGAGACATTGATGTAGTGCTGCATCTGAAATGCAAAACGTCTATGAGTGACTTGAATTGTATTAAATTTAATGTAGCCACAGGCCATCTTCATATATAATTTGTCTGCATTTAACCCATCCTAACCAAGCAGGCAGCCATAGTCTAGTGCTCGTGGACCAACTCCAGTTGTAATGCCAGTGCCTACTTCAAGGGCAATGGCAGGAGTTTCCAGCATGCATGTCTTTATGGTAGGAGGAAACCAGATCCAGCATAACATTTTTTCCGCACTGGCCCCTCAGGCCAGTAGATCAGGGTTGTACTGGCCCCTTGTATATTTTTACTGGCCCAGAAAAAAAGAGGGGAAAAAACACTTTTCCAAATTGTTATTTTATTAGTCAAATATGCATTATAATGATACATCCAAACAACAAACAGAAATACTATTCTGCATCTACAAATATGAGTTCAGTCAATTTAGTTGGAATGGACTCTAATAATTCATAGTTATTCTACAGTAATCCTTGTTTTAATTTACTTTAAAAGGCCAGGGTGAGGCTATAGTTTCACTGCTGCCTTCCATCCCTCTTTGTAAACTCCCAATATGGATGATTGTTATCATGAATCAATAGTGTGTATTTTGGGTAAAAAAGAGCAATCATTTTTCAATGGTTTTGGTAGGCTTTATATTAGTTATTGTTCTTAAATTATGCAACATCGCTAATTTGCCGAAATGTTATAAAGAGAAGACATGCTGATCAGGCAAATATCAGATATTTAAATTAAACTTATTCTATTCAAACAAAAGCCATCTGGTAACAAGTGTGTTTCCTCTTCATGTTCATGGTGTAGTAACCTGAATATTTCCCAGCCATGTTTACTTTGGCTATTTTCTCCGTTCATTTTAAAATAATTGTAAAATTTCCGACAGCGTTTGACCGCAGCACTGGGGAAGCTTACTTTGCAGCAATTCTCCTTTGCAGGTAGCTTACGTTAGCTAGTAATTATTAGCGCACCCGGTCCCCGCGGTCCCTCCCCTTCACTCACAGCCTCTAGGATACTACTTCACCTGGAGGAGAGCAGACAGCAGCTGCAACTGGGGTCACAACTCGACCCCAGCCAGACTGGAGTTGCTGTCCGGCGGAGGCTAAGGGGCCGCGACGTACGCCAATATTACTAGCTAGCTCCCGGCGAAGGAGGAGAACGGGCCAGCAGCAGCCCCGGTCTGGCTGGGTTTGACTTGCTGCAGCCGCTGGTCCAAAGCATATGTGGAATCTTTGTGGCTGCAGTCGTTTGTTGACGTGAGCGAACTCCGAACTCTAATTAACAATAGTGTTGCACCTATCGTTAGCACCAAATTACAAAAGTTTGTGTGCGATTGTGTGTGCGCGTCAGTCGCGGGGGAAACGGAGCAGCCCCGCCCGCTGCAAAGAGCCGACAGTATTGAAACAGCAGCCGCTGACTTTAGAGTGAAAAATTGTTACAGCGTACATTAATGTTAAAATGTATACATGTTGGCAGGACGGTCTGTAATGTTTTGCATGGTTTTCCATTTCGGCATCTCGCGCTCGCCATCCACTCAAAACGTAACGTTAGTCTACTACTCTTTGGCCGGCTCGCAAGCCCAAACAAGTGTGTGCTGTGTGCCTGTCGTTTTGTTTCCGGTCTAGCTAGATCCGGTGTGGTGTTGTAGTTTTTCTAACGTTACTAGTTGTTGCAACAGCATGTGAAAAAAACGTCAAAGTTTGCTAGGCCAAAAAGAACGTTAATTTCGCGATTAAAAAAAAATTTATGTTGTTAAAATGGGTTTGCGTTAACGCCGTTAATAACGCGTTTAACTGACAGCACTACTTACAATATGTTAGAATCGGGGGGCACCTCAATTGATGTTTCGAATAATTGCTTTTCAGGAGGCAGCCCTACTCGCCCCTTTTCTCACAGGAACTACAACTGAAACTTACAATGTTAAACTAAAAGATATTTTGCATAACCTGCTGGATATATTAAAGTTATACTTTTTAACCCAAATGGCCCATTCAGTTTTAATTGTTCTCGCTGGTGTAGTTGTATTTCTCACCTTAACTGTACATTTTGAACTTTAAAGGCTGCCTAAACTTCCTCGTCTATCTGACAGTACAACAAAGTAATTTCACATTTCAGTGTCACAAAGCAACCCTCTGTCAGGTCACATTCATTTCTAAAGCCCTGAGAACGAAAGCAGCCGTTTCTGGTTTAGGCTACATGTCACGACAGAGCTGCATCAGGGCATTTGCTCAGCCACTTGGTGGGACAGCAAACTATTTAATGCCTTAATCCGCCCTAAGCTGTGGCTGGAACCCCCTGATGATTGCTGCATACTGCACCAACAACAACCAGCTCCATTCATCAACCTAATGGGCTTTATATTTTTAACCCTTGCCATTTATCAGGCTGAGGCAGCGTGATGAGGGGAGAGAGGAGGATCAAATTCCCAAACGCCTGCTTTAACTCAACAGGGAAACCATTGATTCATGGTCTCTCTTCCCTTTTACATCACTATTTTTCTCTCTTGTCTTTTCCCATCACTCCCTGCTGTTGACTGCCTTGTCTCTCCTCTCCCTGCTTTCTCCAAGCATCCTTTTGTATTCTATCAAGCTACCTTAATTTCCCCCTCACTCCCTGTGGCTATTTCCTGCACCCCATTCTTCACCACTATTCCCTCTCCTACACCTCCTGTTCTTCCTCTCCCTTCTTTCCTCAATTTCTTCCTCCCTCCCTCATCCTCTTCTTCTTCCTATATTGTGCTTTTTCACCACAACCCCCGCCTGTTCTTTCTTTAGTTAATGTTCCTCTTATATCTATTTCCTGTATTACAGGACTTTGGGGACGATGGCTCCCTGTACATAACCAAGGTGACAACCATCCACATGGGGAACTACAGTTGCCATGCCTATGGCTATGAAGACCTCTATCAGACACATGTGCTGCAGGTGAATGGTCAGTAGTGGCTCATTTCTTACTTACAGTACACTGGTGGACTTTATGCTTTAATTTTGTTTGTGCAACTCTGTGGTTACCCAGTAGGTCCCTCCAGGATTTCGCGGCCTTTTTTTGAGATTGTTGCGGCCCAAAATGCCAGATTTCGCCGGAGCTTTTATAAAAAATTGCGATAAAAGTTGCGATGTCTTTTGTATGTTTGTTGCAATGAAGTTGCGGGAGACAGTGAAAGTTGCAAAAAGTTGCAATTTTATTTTGTATAGTTCTTTCAAAATAAAAAGGAAACTTGTTTTGGGGAGAATAAAATTACTCTGGGCTAAGTTTTCCTCTTAACCTTACCAAAAAGGCTCAGGATGCTGTAAATGTTGGTAGAATATGAAAATGGCTGGTGGATTTAAGACAAAAAAATAATTTATTGAATTAGTCAAATTTGAACATATCTGTCAGTGGCTTGTTGATCTTTTACATTGTTAGTTAATTTCCTATCCTGGCCGGTGCTGGGACACACATTCATACGGTTTGATAAAGTACTTATTGGACTTTAACTTATCATTGCACTTACAATAACGAGCGTAGCTGTCCTCAATTTAGGTCATCGTGTCGTCTCATCTCCTTTTTTTCCTGCATCCACCGCGTGTGTGTTGTTTGTGTGTGTGTCTGTGTGATGAAAACGGCAGCAACTTCAGCGACTTTTAAATCGTTACAGTCTACATTGATGTTAAAATGTATACATGTTGGCAGGACGGTCTAAAATGTTTTGCACAGTCTTTCGCTGTACGTTTTGTTGGTAAATGAGTCACACACACGTCTCGTCTTCATATCAAAAACAAGGAAATTATCAACCCGTTCTCACTCCCGATTGGTCATTGGCTTTCAGAGTGCACGTGGTACTGCTGTGATTGGTTGAAGTCGCGGGAAACTTCAGGTTATTGGTCAAATGTGCGGAAAAGTTGCGGTGATTGGTCAAAATTGCGAGTCGCACCAAATTTGCGGTGATTGGTTGAATTTGCGTGAATTGGCGCGATCGCGACATTGCGAAATCCTGGAAGGACTGCCCAGTGAGAGGAATTTCCGTATTACTTTCCCTGCTTACAGTTTAAGAACAGTCTCAAAGACAATTAAGCCAACATGCTGTTGATTGAAATGTCTGGAAACAAAGGATACCATAGATACAGTACATTGAGTGCAGCATTGTCATACATATTTGTATGTGGTTGCCAAACTTTTTTGTCCAGTATACTCCCACAGCCTTTTCATAAGGCCTCAAGTACCCCTCAGTGTGCCCCATCCATATTTAAAAGACAAGAAGCAAGAGAACACAGTCGCTGTGGTGGATTCTTGACACGTTACACACACAAAGTGATTCTGTAAATGGAAATGTTTAGGCTTGGTCTTTGTCTTTTTTCAGTAGATTTGGCCAACTGTGCCTTCATATTACTACCACTTTGAGTGGCAAAAGCTGGACATTTTACCATTTATCCGCATTTCATATTAGTTATTAAAGCTATAGTGCGTAGTTTCTGTCTCCCCATGAGGAATTCTAAGTAATGACAATTCTGTCAGTGCAACCACATGACACAAGCCTTCCGTGAACACGCTTCACCCCCACCCCTCCTCCACACAGTTGCTACATAGCCAAGGAGGACACGGAGGATTAAAAAAACATGATGGACTCTTCAGAAGAGGTAATTATCTTTACTCGAGTTCTGCGTGCGAAAGTTGCTGGACAACACCAATTTCTATACATAGAAATACAGAGAGTTGTGTGGAGCTGATAGTCTTAATTAGCTTTGTATCAACTCATTTGGCAATGGCTTGAATGTAACGGACGTTCATTATTATAAAAAAGTTACACACTTAAGCTTGAAGACAGTAAAAGTACTAAAGATCAGCCTCAAATAAATGTGTAATCCTATTTGTGTTTGTTTTCTTCCTAAACACAAATTACCAAATCATAATTTCTACTTTGTATTTTCTATTAATAAGTTAAGTATCGTTAAAAAGCACTGTTTAACACAGTAGTTACAAAGTTGTTTACAGCAGGGAGAAAAGAGAAGAAAAAAAGCAACACAGACAAAACAACAGATAAGTAAAAGACAGTGTACAAACCACAAAATAAAAGGTCATCACATTAAGAATACACAGAAGAGTTTGAATTTAGCTTCTCTGAGACTTCCTGGGAGACTTTTTCGAAGACAAAGAGCAACCAAAACAAATGGATCAAATGGGCTCCTCGACCACTACAGATTAGGGGTGCCGATATTGGTTTTTCAAGGCCAATACCCATTATTAGTAGTTAATGAAACCGATAACCGATATTTGGAACCAAAATGCATTTACAATAAAAAAGTCTTTAAGTCAAAATTAAGGTTTTGGAATGTTACAAACTCCAACACAAAACTTTGTTCAAATGCTTTAAGCAATTATTTATTAAATTAGCAACTTTCCACCTAATACACAGTAAAAGATAGTCAGATAGTGTTGTGAGACATTATGTCAGCAGAGGGATAGACACAAGCTGTAGCGGAGCCAAAGTAGTGCACTTTTAATCGATAATCGGTCTATCCCTACTACAGTTCTTCAGCTATTATATGTTACCCTTCATGCAGTGAAATGACTGAAGGGCCATTCACATTGTACGCGCAAACGGCAGCGCTGCGCTATGTAACCCATTATTGTCAATGGCTTGCGCGCGCAAGAACTGGTCTGCCACTGCAAGCGGAATTTTGCGACTGGCCGCTCTTGCGCGTGCCGTGCATTCAAGTGTCTGAAAAAAAACAACAACAAAAACACAGAATACACGTGGATCCACAAACAGAACATGGACGAGAGGTTGATTTTGGCCGTCAGCGATCTCCCAGAGCTGTATAGGCGACGAAACAAGTTTGAGGTCGTACAGAGACCTCGGACGCAAAACTATGCTGTGGAAGCATATTTCACCATAATAGGCATGCCAGCTATGTAGATTATTGTAGCCTCTTAATTTAAATCATTCAGGTTTGTTTTAGCTATGTGAAATCAACATATATGTCTCCACTGAAATACAATCCTATGTTACATTTTTTCTCAGTTACTTTGGTGCATTTGTCAAATCATAACTGCATTTGCACAACAGTGCATTTCTTAAAAACAATTGGTGTAAACTGCACCGCATAGTGACTGACCTGAAAAATCATGTATCTTGCTGGAAATCTTTTGTTTGTGTCCAAAGCAAGTATGTATACCAATGAATCAAACTGACAAGTCCTTACGCCATTGTTTATACCAAGATAGTGAAACTGCTTTGTGTTGTTGTCCATATTTAACAGTTCACTCTGTAAGTATAGTCTAATGAACAATGCACATGAAAGGGAGCACTATTCCCTATGTGACAAAGTTACACATTATTGTCATCTCTGATCTGAGAAATGCGCCAAAGCAACTGAGAAGAACTGTAGCCTACTGTTGTGAGCTGCGAAAACCAAATACCAAGTTGATTATACAGCTCCATACAAGTATTTGTAGGATATATTTGTATTTTTTTATAAAAAAAATTATAATGTATACTCTTTATTGATCCCCAATGGGGAAATTACAATTTACACTCGGTTGTTATTACACAATAATAATATTGTATTTGTATGTTTACATGATGTAAAATATGTTTGGACTGATTGACACAAGTCATGTTCATTTTCATTGAAGTTCACATATAGGTATATAGGTAGGTATATGGCCTTTACACAGAATAACTACCCATTTCCAAATGTGTAAGCTCCAGTTTTGGAGGAATTAATTGCACATATGCATTAAACAAAGTGTTTTCCAGAGAATGAATGATGAATGTAGGCTCATATCTTAGCTTTATTATACCCAACTGCACTGACTGCAGACCTCTTACTTAAGTATATAAACATGCAATGACACAGTGTTGAAATGCAACATTTTATTTAGAAATGAAAATAATCCACACGTCATCATCTATTTAGAGGAGGAGTGTAAGAAAAGGTGTAAGAACCTAAGGGACAGGTACATAAAGGAAAATAGACAAAAAAGTGGTGCAGGGGCAGACTTGGAAGTACTTTTCCATACTGTCTTTTCTGGAGCCACACGTCAGGGAGAGACAAATAGCCAGACGCTCCGTTGTAGAAATGGGCTTTCGGAATGTTGTTCGCATCCGGGAAATCGTAGGCCCGACTCTCGTCAGCAGACTGTCAAATTGCTCCCTGTTGAGCCGAAAGTACCCCTGGAACCGGTCACAGTGAATGCGGCGCTCCTTCACCAGCCGGAATTCCCCCAACTGCTCTCTGGACCTGAGGGTCTCGTGCACCCACACCCTTCTTCCTGCTGCCTTCCTCCGTCTTCTCCTCACAACCAGGACAAGTGCTAAGGCTTTCTTTTGTTTCAAAGACAGAAACATCATCTCCACCAAATCACTACTGTGTATCCACAGTGTTGCATGTACTGCACATCTGATGTAAACACCGGACGCAAACGTGACGTGCATTCAAATATTGGCACATGTATGACGTAAATTTGTGCTGAGCCCGGCGGCAAGCACAACAAATATAGTTGGGAATAGGACAACCTAGTGGCGAGCGCAGCGCATGCCGCGTACAATGTGAATGGCCCTTTACTGGGTCTGTCAAATGAGCTGCATTGTTAATGCATTGTATGAACATTAACATAGAAAGTAAGTAAACAAAATGCTGGTTTACAATTAGTAGCAGATGCAATATTGCATTGTGTCTTAACTCATATGATTATGAGAGTTGAATGTGAGTCTTTGATTAGTCGGGTTTACTTTTACTTTATTACTTTCCCAATATTTTCCTGAATAATTGATTATTATTTTTGTCTATATAATATATACGTTTTTTAAAATGCCCATTATATTGAGTTGATGTCTTAAATCTTAAAAAGACTAGTTTTGTTTGGCCAACACTAAAAAAAAACAAAGATATTAAGTAAACTATTATAAACTTAGCACAAAAAGTAAGGAAATTTGTGTTTGGTTGATTAATTTCTACCGTTGGAAATCCTGTTTAGTTCCACAGGAACATGCATTTGTGGGATGAGCAGCAGCTCATCCCACAATGGGGCACCATTTGAAAGGGAACCAAACAGGCTTTCCAACGGTATAAGATTTATTGCCAAAAAGCATTGTTACCACAGAAAAATAATCCACCAAACACAAATTTCCATACTTTTTGTTCTAAGTTTTTATATGACAACGAAAAGCATCAAATTCTCACATTTGAAAAGCTCGAACCAGTGAAGCTTGAGCATTTTTGCTTGGAAATCTGTTTTTATTCGGTTATCAAAATGGTTGCAGATTCATTTATTCTGTCAATCAACTAATTGATTAATCAATTCAGCACTTGCTTTATTATTATTATTATACAGTTTCTCCATTTTGATTTTTAGATGTTCCTCTACAATGAAGCTATGCTTTAGTATATGAGAAGTTGGTTGTAAAAATGATAAGGTTCCCCACATGTAAAGAAAATGGATGTAACTGCGGTGTTCATACACAACGCTCACAGGATCACAACTCTCATACCTGAGGCTGTAAACTAAATATGCGTGCATGCAGCACATTCACTTGATAAAATACAGTGGGGACGAGCTACTTAAGCTAAAATACATCTGAAAACTACACTCACACTGATTTTGGTCTTCCTCTCCCCTAACTTTAGACTTGAGAGTTATTACTAGGCATGTCTCCAAAAACATTCAGGGAGGTACTGTAGAAGCCCCTCCCTACCTGTAACTTAACAATTCAAAGACAGCAGCAGCTACATCCTTCCTAATATCTGCGCTTATGTCTCAAAGGAGGAGGATAATGTAGTCAATTAAATCTTTTTTAATAGAGAAAATAGGTGCGATTGTTTTGTTTTTCTAAGATGCTAATTGAAAAGAAATGCAGCTGAATTTTAGACCTTTAACTAAAGAGGGAGAGGGGTCGATTGGAAGGGAGTCATGGAGACAGACTCGGGTCCTGAAGGGCAAGTTATCAGGAGAGGGTAATTACCAAATGTTTGTGTGGGGGATTCAAGGTATTTCAAGCGAGATAGGACAAGGTGCGATAAGGTGGAATGGAAGGGAGCCAAGTGCCACATTAAACTAAGTGGACGGTTTGCATTGTTGTATTAAAGGGATAACACACTGCTTATAGCATAACATGCTTATGAGAGAAATGACAGCACTGCAGTACCCATAGTCACAGTCTAGTACTCTTTTTATGGTATTATCATACCCTAGATGATGGTATCAATGCTGTTTAAGAATGTTTCTCTCTAGTATGTACTTATTAAAAAATGGAAGAAAAGAAGAGTTGCTGTACTGTTTTGATAGAAAAAAGACAGAAAAATAACAGACTTGACAGAACACAGATTACAATACAGACAGGCCGAAGGTGAGGCATACTGTAGGTGCGAGTAGAAGTACTTGTGTGGGCGTAGGATGAGGAGACAGGTTTATTTTTATTTATTTTTTACTAATGTGTGTGTATGAGGTAAATACTCCACTATAAGTAGATGTCCTGAATTCAAAAGCATATTTAAGTAAAAGTGCAAAAGTATTATCTGTATCTATTGTAGCTTGTGGAGGTGGAGTTAGTTTTAACTACTATACAGTAAGGTAGTTTGGTCCAGTGGTTCCAAACATAGGGGTCAACCCCCTCCAAATATTCTAAATCTGGGAGGTCGTGAGATGTTTAATGGGAAAAGAAAGAAGAAAAAGTAAGTACTGGTACACAAATTTGTTTTCATGTTTTTGACTTTTCTCTAATCTTTGCTTCTGTGTGAAATATTGGATAACTTAAACTCTTTGAGCCTCAAACAGTTCTGAAAGCATGTGAGAAGTTTACAGGGGAAAGAGACCTTTGGTGAAACTGCTTACAACTCAGACATCTGAAACCTGATAAGGCCCCCAGCTGCTGTTTGTAAGAGGAGGTCATACAGGTTGGAAACCATTGTTACTTTTTTGTAACTTATTGACTTTTCTTACTCTTATTTTACCTTGAATTTGACTGTGCGCAACTGCAACTAAATAATTTCCCTGAGGGGATCAATAAAGTATTCTAATTCTGATTATCTTTAACAATATATATTCTATGAGCTTAACATGATTTTAACGTTAACCCATAAATATAGCTGTATTTTATGGAGTAAAAAGAAATATATCTGTGAAAAGTAGAGAGTAGAAGTATAAAGTAAGATGAAATGGAAATACTTAAGGAAAGTAAGAGTACCTCTTAATTGTATTCAAGGGCAGTACTTGAGTAAATACACTCCACTCAAATTCCACCACTGATAGTACTTAAAAATAGAATAAACCTAAATAATAAGGTGAAAGAGAAACATTAGGAAAAACTAAAATAAGTAGGTAGCTAGCAACAGATGCAACATTAATATGTATTACGGTTTAGGGGGAAGGTTGTAAATTAAATGCGAGATGTGATTGAACTCCTGAAGGGAGGGGCTGCCAAGCAATCGAAACCAGAAAATGACATCTTACCTGTTCCTGTAAACTATTACCTCATACTTCATTTTCCCCCTTCGATTCCTTCACATTAATTTGCGGTCTTCTCCCCAGAGGAGGTGGTAAGTGGTAGATATGTCCAACATCTATTTCATGCAGGACTCGTCTCGAGCTGTAATAAAGCAGCCCCAGAGCTCTTTGATTTTTGTTATGTGTGAATATATTCCATGCTGTGGTGAGACAAATTCCTCTCTGCCCACTGCATGTGTGGGTGTTTGTGCTATATCCCCCCAGGAGTTACCATGAAACAGTGTATAATTAGGTTTTCACTCGCCCCTCTCCTCTTTGTGTCTTCGGTTTTGTTTGTGTTTGTGCATCCAGTCCCTCCAGTGATCCTGGTCTATCCAGAGACGCAGGCCCAGGAGCCCGGCGTATCTGCCAGTCTCCACTGCCACGCTGACGGCATCCCAAATCCCAAACTCCTCTGGCTGAAGAATGGCATGGACCTGCTGCCCAGATCCTCCAAACAGCTCTCTCTAATAGGTGAGGAGTTTTTCA
Organism: Sander vitreus; assembly: GCF_031162955.1. Taxonomy (NCBI): domain Eukaryota; kingdom Metazoa; phylum Chordata; class Actinopteri; order Perciformes; family Percidae; genus Sander; species Sander vitreus. The sequence continues at coordinate 9,016,924 of NC_135867.1, forward strand.
TTATTTTGGGTGTTGTCAGCATAGTATAGCAAATACTGTATGTTACATCTCGTTGGCGCAGTGTTTTTCAATTGCAGTGTTATGTATCAACAGCACTGCAGTATGCCAGCACAGCAGGGAACCTTTTTAAACCAAGACAAAGCATGTGGACAATGAAAAACACGTTCTTTCAAAGTCATATTTTTTTTTAAGAATATTTTTTTTGAGCTTTTATGCCTTTAATTGACAGGACAGGACAGCTAGATGAGAAAGGGGAGAGAGAGGGGGGAAGACATGCAGGAAAACATCACAGCTCGGATTCGAACCCTGGACCTCTGCATCGAGACATAAACCTCAAAGTATATGTGTGCCTTCTCTACCCATTGAGCCAACCCGGCCACGCAAACTCACTAATTTTTTATTAAAACCTCAGCTGTAATGTTTTGTTGTGCTTTCCATTCCAAGGTGATAAAACCAAGATTGCAGACTGCAACCTTTTTTTTTTTTGCACTTTGACAAAATAAATGTTATTCTTTAGAAGTGAATGAAAAGGGAGATTAAGAAAATAAAATGAAATGTACTGTGTGTGAGGAGATGGCAGCTACTTATCCTGTCTAGAAGGTTTTTTAAGAAAGAAGGAGCAGAGTGGAGCATGACTTTTCTTTTTATGGCCTAGTTCTCATTAAGGAAGAGTTTATTGGCTGTGTATGGGTCATTACCTGTAGTAATAGCCTGTTATCAACCCTCAGACACTCAAACATGGGAGGTTCTGCAAGGTTCACCAACACATAAACACTACAGAGGCTACGGTTTCAGATTTACCAACTAATTTGGGCAATGGCAAGGGGCAGGAGTCCTATTTACAGTTATTTGCGCTTTATTAAAAACATTTAGTTAAGTGAAAAGACAAAAGTAGATTAAGTAGTTACCATTTTTATCTAGCCATGCTTCATCATTTTCATTCACATGTAATGTCAGTGTAATAAAGACACTGTAAAAGTGTTGCCTCTTTCTCATATTTGGCTTCTGTAAAATTTGAACCACACACTGACAGTTTTAAGTATTAACAGTAAGAAGTATTGATTGTAATCCACAGTTGAACGGTAAAAGGAGAAACTGCTTTTTTTTGCTAAGTGAATGAAACTGTGTTCTGAAGCTGTCCACGGTGCTTAAACCACTCAAGCCTGTTCTCTGCTTGATATTCCCTGTTGTTTAGATTGTCATAGAACAAACCTCTTAACACAGCTACAGGGATACAGTACCTTGACATGTGACATTATAGATCATTTTTCTGACCCAGATGCATTGTGGGAAGAAGGCTCAACACATTTTCCTTATCACTACAATCAAATCCCTCAATCAAGGGCATTGGGTGGCTGCAAGCTACGTTTGTGGCTGTGTTGAGTGAAAACTGTCAGCTAAATGCATTTTGACTGGTTTAGTAGCCCACAGAGGAAAACATCTGAAGTGTCATGAAAGCAACTTACAACATGTCAAATAGGATCATAGACGGATTGTTATGACTATGGCCCCAGGGTGCGGTGAGCAGTCTCTGCCAGCACAAAGGAATTGGGCGCACAATAGCACAGGGTCCAATAACCTACACACACCATGTATCAAATAATGTAAAAGTCAAATCACTTTGATCCTGTCTGTATTTTAGCTGCTCAGGATGTTTTTTAATGTTGAATGCAATAATAGATTTTTTTTCACTTGGGGGCAGTGTAAGCAAGCTGTAAACGCAACACTGACATATTATCATCTTCTAAGTTGATATGACGATATCTGGAAATATCTGGCTCTTCACTGTAGCTGTTAACTAGTTGCTAGTTGCTAAAGTTGCTAGTTGCTAAATCTGTCTTAGTTTGGTGTAAAGCAGGTAGTCTACAGTGTGTCCACAAAGCTTTCCAGCCAAAAACAATGGTGAGTGTGAACCAAACAGTTGCAGGCCGAAAAACTAAAACAATTAGCTGAAAGATGCTATAAACCGTTGTAGCGCTATGACAAACTGCATAGTTTTAAATGAAAGTAAATTACCTGTTGGTTTAATCCTTTTCACATGCAATGTCTTGTGATCCATTGTTAATATGCAAATATTGATTATAACCCCATTGACTCCTGGGCACAGGCACATGCTACATTTGCCCTTGCAGTAATAAGCCCATGGATAGGAGTTAGGATAGGAGTTAAGATTTAGGCTGAATCCCATTTCTCTGTCTTACCCCTACCCCTTAGTTTACCCCTAGCCCTTGGCCCCTCAAAAACGAGTGGTAAGGGGTAGGGGTGAAAACATACCCCTATGAAATGAGACGCCACTTGGTTACATCATCATACATACTTAGGTCTGTTTGCAATAAATATTTGTATACACACTGCATGGTGTGTTGTATATCTGTTTCAGTTATCACTGTTTTGAATGTCATTGATGTTCAGAAACACTTTCTTTGTTAACAAAAAGCTGTCTTTATTGCCCAATAAAGTAAACATTATTACAACTATTACAATTATTAGAACCATAACTTACATGTCACACACATATAAGAAAGGCACTCAAATGTATAAAACAAAAAAAAGACACACAAGACCACAAACAAACAAAAAACTACAGCTATTCTGAAATTCCAGATCCCAGTCTGATGCCTGTTGGCCAGTAACCTTTCCCCCCATACCCCATTTCTTTCATTAGTGTCCTGTATCATAACCAACAACAATGTACAGTTGCATGAACAGGAATGAATTACACGTTTACAATAATACAGTACCAATACAATAATGAATGGCTACAACAGTCCCGCAGAAACTTCTGCTCGTTTTCAGCCCAGAAAGTGGATCAACTGCTGGGTTTCCTCTGGCATCCCTGTGTGATACAGGACGGTATATGTAAAGCATGTATCGATGTCTCCAAAGCAAGTAGTGTTATACACTGATATCAAACGAAATTCGCTGCTAATGGAGTTTAGTTAACACTGTAGACATGGAGTTCATTCAAGGCAGAGAAATGCGGGACTGTTGTGCAAATAAGCAATGTAGCTAACGTTAACTTTAGCGTTAGCATAACAAGCTAGCGATTTTTAAAAACGTTTCAATTACAAATATGGTTGCAAATATATATGTACAGAACTGTGTAGAGCACAAAACAAGACCGTCATAATTTTTAAATCAATTCTTTAAGCCAAAAATACTTACATTTATGGGTCTCTCTGGTCGACCTGGCAGCCATTTTCCTTGTTGCGCAATGAATCTGGATACCCCTTGCTTTTCAAGTAAGCTTGCGTCCTTGCTTGGCGTTAAGGGGTATATAGCCCTTCCCCTTAGCCCTACCCCTCGACCAAAATGAGTATTGGGACAGCACTTACTCTCACGTGAGCGAGCAAAACTAAGGGGTAGGGGTAAGGTTAAGACAGAGAAATGAGACGCAGCCTTGAAGTCCTCATTTAGGGGAAACACATATTGAAAATCCCTGTCATCACAAACTGCTACAATCTTGCAAAAATAAGGATAAAAAAGCTAATTTAATGAGTGGTTGATTCAGTGGTTTTTAATAAGAATTGATCAGAACATAATTATGAATTAGAAGTAATTAAAGTGGTGTCTCATTCTGTGAAGACCTGCTTTAAGGCACTTTTCACTTGAAAGCATTTCACACTTTTCCCTGATAAAAGAGAATTATTATCAGAATCCAAAAGACACTAATGTGAGCTTTGCGTCAACTCCTTTAAAGTCTTGTTATTTTACAACCCAGTAGTCATAAATTAGAAGTTAGAGATAATTTTAAACATAAAAATGGGAACAACCTGTTGTTGTTTTTTCCAAGCTTCGGCTTTATTGCTGTTTGATAAATATTGTTCCTGCAGGACGACAAGCAATTACAGTATGTTGGCTTAAAGTTTTAACAGGTAGGAAAGAAGAAATTCAACAGGATGGAGAGACTGAGTGTGGCAGAGTGTGAATGTTCTAGAAGTTCTTAGCTGCTATTGATACTTCAAGAGATGTACAGAAAGGGATACAATCTGAAGCTTTCTTTTATGTCCTTGCACAACATGGCCTGTTAGAGCACCACAGTGACACCCAACATCATTCACTTCCCCCATGCTGTAGAGTGTGTGTTGTTCAATGTAGAGCTCCATACAGTGCAGGAAGGATCAGAGTGCAGCTGTACATCACAGAACTTGATGCTGCTGCAAACATCAGAGAGTCTGCCTCCGACGATAACCTCTGTGTTTTAACATCCAACATCACCTGTCACTTCCATCTTCTGTCACTTGCAGCTGCCACTTGAGGCAAACAATGCAGCATTGAATAGTATGTGGGGTAAATATGTGTGAAGCTAGGCTATTGAAGTAGAATGTAAGACATTTAAAGTATTAATTGTAATGTTGAAGTAAAAGATGTTGAAACTTAATGCAGTGTTGTAGTCGAGTCACCAACTGTAGAGTCCGAATCGAGTTTCGAGTCCCCAGTGATCGATTCCGAGTCGAGTCGTCAGTCTGCGTTGAATTCCAAGACTGCCTACGTTTCTCCACTCTGGCACCTTTAAAGAGCTAATATACTATTAAAAGAGGGTCTACATTAAACAAAAATGACACCACTGTCACGATTGCAAAGGGAGTTTATTTACTGACTTTTTTCTAAACAACATTTAGCGGTGCTCTTTCCAGCATTGGATGTAAAATCTGTGTAGGCAAACTTCACGATCTGGGGCGCATCTCTGCATTTTCCAAATGTGAATGTGTAGTAGGGCGCCTGCGAATCATGCACTACGGTTGCATATATCAATATCAATTCCTTTGTTACGAGAGTAGTGAAAGTAAGAGTGAGAATGCAGCGTTAAGTGAGTGATGTCAGTGAGTGTCTTGTCAAGCAAGGAGAGCGAGCGTTAGCGGGGTCTGACTGGTAATGTGTGGCTGTGAGGAAAAAAGCGAGAGGAAAAAAAAAAAGTGATCCCAAAGACGATGTAAAGTGAGTTAACAGTTAACAATAAACAAGAAGCTTCTCAAGACATGGTGGCTTCATCTTTTGTTGATACTGTCGGTGAAGTAAAGGGTGTTACCCCCAAAAGAACATCAGCTCTGGATGGAACATCTCCCCAGCTGCTTCCCGGCCAGTCTTGGAGCCCGAAACAGGAAAAGTGTAACATCTTATATACAATTTTTATAACTTATTTAGTCAGAAACTTCATCCAACGTCTGAATGCTCAAGTCCGATTTTATATATTCTTGAGTCCGAAGTCATCAGTCCGCGAGTCACGAGTCCAGAGACTAGATTCTCGAGTCCGAGTCCAGGACTCGAGTACTCCATCATTGACTTAATGACACAAGATTAAGCATTATTTGCACCAAAAACAAATCTGAAATGTACCTTAAGCAAAACTGATGTATGAAAATGATATACAAATGATATATGTGCGTTTGCCCTTACCGTTGTTTACTTTCTCAGACGTTTATAACATATCCACACAAGCTTTTTATATTGCTTGGTTTTGTTCTGAACATTTGTTGTTGTTTTGTGTGTGGCATACATATGGATATACAGTACAAACACAGTTTGGCATAATTTTTGCAGTTTCTGTCAGATTACTCCTACACACATACATGACTGGGGTTCAACAGCATTTTATCACACCAGAGATCAAGTATTAAAGCACATTTGAATGTATATATTTGGGTAGCTATATTTAGGTTTTTAGTTAAACTAAACATCAAAAGAGTAAAATTCAAACAACTCTAAAGCTGAATGTTTTTTGTTTTCATGTTTACCTTTCTTATCAAAAAGAGCAATATAATTTTCAGTTAGTCTAGTCCAGATAGTTTGTGTGCATCTGAGGGTGATAATAAGTTTCACTCAAACTAACTAAACTGACGGAGTCAACCGTCTAGAGTCTGGAAGAATCCACGGCAGAAATGGTTGTTGGGAAGCTTTGTATTATTAATGCATTTTTTCCAAATGTATATGTAGTGTACTCCATAAAGATTTAAAATAATTCAGCAACAACAAACTTTCCTTTTGTTTCCTCTCTTGCTACAGCAAATGGTAGTGAGCTCTTTCTTGGCAGCGTCCGGTACGAGGACACCGGAGCCTATACCTGCATTGCCAAGAACGAGGTGGGAGTGGACGAGGATATTTCCTCTCTGTTTGTTGAAGACTCGGCCAAGAAGACCCGTAAGTCATTGTCAAATTTCAACTTTTACTGTACAAGGTTTGACAAAAATCTCTGTCAAAGATTATGCCAAAAATACCTCTGTTTGCAGAAAGAGATTTTGTATGCTTGCGTAAATCCTAATGGCATGGCTGCCTGTTAGACACAATTGTAAGCAGTATTTAAGTGATGTAAGTTACACAAAGACATAACTCTTTTATGGTAATGCTGAGATCAGAGAACACAATATCAGCTTGATATTGTCCCATCCCAACTGAGGTGGGCAGTTCAGAACCAAAAATGAAAGTCAGGCAGCACAGTTGCTCATTTTATGCCATATTTTATAGCGGGGGGACAAGCACTAAAATCACATATTTTATGTTTCTTTGATATTTGGTGGTTTCATTGGATTGCATCATTGTGAAGAGTTAACTATTGCCACCTAGGAAGAGCCTTTTTGAAATTAAACAGAATAATCAATGACTTCTGAGTGATCTCTTGATTTAGGAGTAAATATGCTCCTGTCAACAGCAGTGAGGAACACTTTGTAGCTGTTTATGTTTAGTTTTGTCTTGGCATGGCATGAGAGAAATCACCCCTTCTGTTTCTTGAAAGATATTTATCTTTTTTTCACAAGGTGATTTAATGTTTTACCCCTGTTTCACCCCCCTCCGCCCCTCCCCTTTTTCCTTTCTATTGCTCGATGGCTAAATCTGCAGTTGCAAACATTCTGTGGAGAGAAGAAGGTAATACATTACATTACTCAAAACGCTTTTGTGCTCTTGTGAATAAGGAAATGGGGGCATGTTATGTAGCTCTTCAGGGCTTGTAGCTGGATTACTACACTTTCCAAGATGTTTGCGGTACTGTCTAGAAGAATCACAAAGTTGTTTTCTCCCCAGCAAAACTTTAATTTAAAAATCTTGCTTTCTTCCATGCATGCCCAAGGTGTTTCATCCTTTTGCTGGAGTGCTTTCTAATCTGTTTGTTAGATCACCTGGGGAGTAAACACTTACAAAGAAGCGTGAATTTTATGCATTTTGCAGATAATACCCCAAACCCAGTGTGGTGGCTACAAGGAAAACAACATTGTGGTTTTCAGCAGTATACAAATCCATCCTGTCTTTATACTATATATACCTATATTATAACCACATCAGCACGGCCACAAGTACAGTTGTACTACTGCACTGGGAAACCTGCTGTGGTTTAGAGTGCAATACAAACACAATGTTTTAAATATATAGCATCACCACATTAGGTTTACCACAGAACCAAAAGATAACAGCGTGGTTTAAAATACAGTGTAAGCACTACAATTATTTGTGAGCACTCATCAGCACTCTGGGTTGCATCATTAACACAGTGGGCCAGATGTACTAACGCTTTTGCGCCCACTTCAGGCGTATATGTTTCGCAACGTGCGCGTAAAAGAATGGCGAGGTGTGTACAAACAGGCCACACTGAGGTAAAAGCGCAGACTGCTTGTCGCGGGGACTGTAAATGGCAAATTGCGCTTTTCCGTGTCATGCATATGCATTAACGGGAGGGTCAAGGGGAAAGTTGGAGTTTCCCATAAAGAGATGGGAGGGGAAGCATAAAGTGTGCCTAATTATGTATTCCGCGGTATGTACGAAAACAGCCCGTGAAAGCGCGACTCTATTTTGCGGTGAAAATTCACCGCCTCTTAACAGCAGGTGTAAACCAGCCGCAAGCGGGTTTCCTCGCATATGCCTCCTGGTGATATGGCAGCCGTAATCCGAGCAAGACGAAGACATAGGCCAAGGAGACTGAAAAGATTTTTGCCACAAGGATCACACTTGTTCAGTTGAGTGAACACGAAATCATTAAGCGTTACAGATTAAGCAGCCATGCAATATTACAGTTACTGGAAGAAATCAAAGATGACACAGAATCTCCCACTCAGCGTTCACATTCCATTCTAGCAGTTGTTAAACTCCTCGCTACATTACAAATATTGGCATCAGGATCATTTCAAACAGTCATAGCATCCGCAGTGGGAATACCGCAGTCTGCACTCAGCCGTATCATAGTCAAGTACTTAACGCTTTGCTACAGCGCACTAGTCAATACATACGTTTCCCCACCACTACTGCCGAAATAACAACCATGGCTAATGACCAACACACAACAATACACAACCCAACAACAGCAGCTCAGCAAAATTACAAACGGGCACACATTCAGACAAGGGGGGTGATTGAGAGCACATTTGGGGTCTTGAAAAGCCGGATGCGCTGCTTGGACCGTACAGTTGGAGCACAATTTACTGTATAGTGGGCGGAGAAAAGGCGCTGATTGCCCGATGAACTGCAGGTTTTGTAAATACGACGTAAACTGAAGTATCACAGCTTGCACTTTCTGCGGGTTGGCCATGGCGCTGATAACGCAAATGTACGTACATCTGGCACAGTGTGTTTTGTGTGTGAGCAAGTGCATGTTTGTGTGTCCGTGTTCATACATGGATTGCATGCATATATAGTATGTTTTGTGTTTTTCTGGTGTGTTCTCTGGTGGACTATGTTTATTTCACAGCGTTAAGTGCAAAACTGACGTCCCACCAGCCTGACAAATCAATCATTATCATAGTCTATGCATACTGCAAGTGTGTTTTTGCGCTTATGCTTATCGTCTCTGCTCATGTGATGTATTCCTGACAGCAGTAATAGCTTGTTGCTTATCCAAATGCCTCAACATCAGACTCTGATACTTGCTAACTCATTAGCATCTGTTTACATGACAAGACGTGAAATGTTTCTTCTTACAGACAGTACCTTTAATGTGATGCTTCTTGCGACTGTATGTTGTGGACATATTGCTGACAGGGCCCTTTGTAGGCATTGTCAAAAAGGCTCCCACACTCACACACTGCTCATATCCACACACACTGCGATAGCATGCTAACAGGAGTCCTCAAGCAGGAAAATTGAATTGCCCATCACAAATGTCAGATAAAATAGAAGCAGGAGTTTCTGCTGTTTTTGATTTTTTTTTTAAAGCACGTTTGTCAACACTTTTCTGTCTTCCTGTCTTCTCTTCCAGGGTTGAGTGTGGGAAATATGTTCTATGTGTTTTCTGATGAGGGCATCACTGTTCTTCAGCCAAGTGAATGTGAGATACGCAGACACATGAAGCGGACAGAGAGGATTGTTGCTACCTATGTAAGTGCACGTTATGTCTTTTTTTTTTTTTTTTGCTCTCGTGATTTAAAGGTGTAATAGATTCAACAAGATTAAAGTACATAAAAAAATGGCCATGTCAGGTAAAGAGTAGCCTATATTTTAGTTTAAAATTCCCTCCATATATTACTAAATACATTTCAGGATGGCAGCGTTTGTAACTGCTGAGCTGATGCATTTCAAAATCAAATTATGTGCAAGGCAGAATGATGTCACTTAGTTTTTACATTAGGGGAGGCACTCACACAGTCATGACACATCAGGTACACCGCAAAGAGCATCTTCCTCCCCATTCAGTAACAGGTCTTAATTAGGTTGTTGTACCATAATCCAAACAAGCACTGTTGGGTACCAAGTGTTGTGTTATTCAATGGGACAATTATCCATTAGAATCTTAAGGCTTTTTCCTATCTATCTTATTATATTCTGTAGTTATTCAGTAGAATTTCAGTGCGAAAGGAAATTCCAGCAAAATGAAGGCCATCGTTCCTTTTCCTCCTCTTCCTGTTCTCATAGTGGGGCTCCTCACCTTACTAATGTAATGGGATTACTTGTGTCCATTAGTCAACAGCTCGAACCAATAGACTGTATAGAGTCTATACTACAGACCCTGAGGTTTTTAATCCACTGGAGAACATCCCCCTCCCAGAGCAATGGGCTTTGGATTGTAAAAGTTGCTTGTTCCTCTGAGGGATTTGGGTTTTACAGGGCCCTGTAATTGTATTAGAGATCAATACAAACTCAATAAGCCATGTGTTAGCCAGTTCCTGCTGTAAACAGCACTTTCTCCACTTTTGTGAGGTGGAGAGGAGGTGGAAACTCTAACATAACCTTTGTGTGTTTGTGTTTTTGTGTTTGTGCTTGTGTTGGTAATAACACACCAGTATACCTAGTGTGTGTGAGGGAGTGTGCATAAATGTGTTGTCAGCAAAGACGGCAGGCTGCAGGGCCTGTGATTTGTTACTTGAGTTGTGGTTTATGAATTTGGTGGTTTTCAAACTGATGCAAAATCTCATTATGACTATTATTAGTAGCATCAATAAGAACAGTATTATTGGAATAAAGCATGCAGTGCTAAAGACATCTGTATGCACCTTTGGTAGGACTGCGTTGTACGGTTGAAATTAATATTGTATCAATAGTTCAGTCCTTTTAAATCAAGGCTTAACACATAAACTTAAACCTTTTATTAAATGTAATTGGGACTATTTATTCATATCATGCACTGCACTGTAGCTGCGCTGTATTTTTTATTCTTCTTATTCTTTTTCATCTTATTTGTATATTCTACTTCACTTTGCTATTTTGTAATCCTATTTATATGTCACTTTACATTGTCTTGACTTTCTTTCTGTCTCATGTTAAGCCCTTTGATTTGCCTTGTTGTTGAAAGGTGCATTACAAATAAACTTTCCTTGCGTTAATGAGAATATTTTTCCAATATAAATATATATCACAATAAGTGCATTTAGTAATCAAATTAGTCTACTGACAGAAAATTAATCAACAAACAATTTTGAAAGATGCATTGTTTTTTGTAAGTAGAGGTGAGGATTTGTAGTTTTTTTTTCAGTTTTATACTATTATTTATATCTTTGGCTTTTGGACTGTTGTTTTGACAAAACAAGAAATGAATTGTATGGACTAAACAATTAATCTTTAATTAAATACATAGTTAACAGATAAAGCAATAATGAAAAAAGCTGTGACTTCCAGCTGTTACCCGCATACCATGTAAAAGTATTTTGTAAACTGATAGAATGATGTCAGCATCACAATGCAATTCAAATGAACGTAGATAACCCAACATTTTGAATCATTGCCCAGAGTAAAATGCATCACACTGCCGATCTATGACACACCAGGAAATCTTGCCAACCTTTTCCTCCCTCTGTTGCTCTCTTCCTCCTCCAATCATCCTCTCTGTTCTCTGTTGGTTCTTCTCAGGAGGAGATGTGCCCTAAAGGTGAGGGGGTGTCGCCTCAGCACTGCGTGTGGTCCTCAGCAGTTAACATCAGGGATAAGTACATCTACGTGACGCAGCCCCTCCTGAGCCGACTGCTGGTTGTCGATATTCAAGCACAGAAGGTGGTGCAGGTGGGTGGAGCAGATATCAGGCCTGTCAAACACACCAAAGTCCCAGAACATCTGAGAAATTATTCATCTCTAAGTTAATGACTGATGTTATGAAACTTATGTAGAAAACTTTGTATATTGGCAAAGTTAAGTGTTGACATAAGTAGCTTTCACTGGTTAAAATGACAAATAATATCAACTGTCAGTTCCGCGAGTAACTTGATGACAGGACGTTACACGTGTCTGTTTAAATTGCTCTCTGCTGCCGGTGTCTATGCTCATCCAAAGATCATTTGAGGGAAGAAGCGCCACTCTAGCTGATTTGTTTCACATCAGTTTGAAGAGTCTCATTCTCCTAGTTAAACTTTCATTCATATCAATCATTTGAGCTTTTTATCAAGTAGCTAATGAACAATACGTTGAAGTAGGCTACAGCTGTTATTTCAGTAGATACATATTTAATAAAATGTAAGTAAATAAGTGCTCTTTATGTACCCTGTATCAGCAGATACCCAGTGATCTTTGTCCAACTATGTTAGCGTTATCAGATTATAGGTTACATTAGAAAAAGCTCTGCTCAAACTGGCACATCAGAATCAGAAAGCCTTTATTGTCCTTGCATAGGAATGCAACGAAATTAGTTGTGGCACTCAGGTGACGCATAAAACAAAAAAAAAAAAAGTAAAAAAAAAAACAACAACATAAAAACACAAGACAAAAGATATTCAGATACAAAGAAATACAAGAAATAGATAAATATAAAAGTATTTAAAGGGCAGCAAGTGCTTAGTGGATTGCAGTATGGCAGTGATTACTTGATTTTTTGTCTGTCACGCTTCTTCTGGAAGTCCAGTATCATCTCCTTTGTTTTAGTGGTGTTCAGTGTAGGTTATTCACTGAACACTAGTTCGATAGCCTCTGTACCTCGTCCCTATACGCAGACTCATCTCCCTCCGAGATAAGCCCGATGATGGTTGTGTCATCCGCGAATTTGACGATGGTATCGGACGAGTGGGCTGGTGCACATCCACTGTGTAGTATTCCCTTACTGTGAAAGCTTGTCATGGATGCTACTATACTAGACTTTAGGGTAACATGAGTGCCTCTGTTCTGCTCTTTATTGGATTTTGGGAGGTTTACACTCTTGCAACCGCAGCCAGACTTTTTATCTGGGACAGGATTATGTTTACACATCAGTTGGTTCTCATCCTCAGTCTTTTTCTGGTGAAAGTGAAACATATTATTTGAAAATACAAACCGTGAGGCATGAATGTGACTTCTGTGTTACTGGTCCAAGTTTGTTTTTCTACACAACGCATACATTCGAAACTCGAAGTATACATATCCAGTCGATATACATCCATGCAGCCAGTGTTTAGCTACATTTCAAACCGCATCACCAGTGTGAGGTGCATTCGATTTAACTTGCCACACTATTGAACTGCCACCGATGTAAGAAGACCACATGCAAGGTAAAATAAATCAAATGCACCTCAAGCGCCTGATACAATATGGTGCCCAGGTGGGTGCTCACTGCCTCGCCATTCATCTTGCCTGTAACGGCTGTTTAGAGACTGAATCCCTCAGGGGTTCTTCCCAGGGTCAACATCATTTATATTGAGGTACGGGATGAGAGGAAATAGGCCTAACTCAAGGAGAAGGAGGTGGGAGGGGAGATAAGTGAAAGTCTGAGTAGAGAGAATGAGAGAGACACCAGGTAGCAGGGGAAAACTGTCATTATAAACCTGTGACTTGACCTTGTTATCAGTTTAAGGTTTAAAGTGATATTTTTTTTCGGAGGGGGGGACTTTTTGGCCTTTAATTCATATGACAGATGAAGACAGGAAAGAGGGTTAGAGAGAGATGGGGGATGACATGCAGCAAAGGTCCGCGGGTCAGACTCAAACCTGGGCCACTGTGGTAAGGACTGAGCCTTGGTACATTGGGTGCAAACTCAACCAGATGACCTACCAGGGCGCCCCAAAAAGTGATGTTATTTAGCACTCCACTTTTATCAATAATGTCACTTATTTAAGAGTTTTGTTTTTTAAATGACAAGATGGACTTGGAGATATTAGCTCCACTTGTTTTAATTAAAACCAGACCAAATGCACTAGGACTTATAATAGTTCTTTTTTTTTCAGTCAAAAATATAATCGCAAGCAAAGGAAAAGAATGTGGCCTAATAAGAGGAGAAACATAGGTGTATTCTTGCACATAAGATGTTCTCACAACATTTAAAGTTTGGTGTATTGTGGCTCACCAGTTGCCCCTTTTCTCTCTTTCTCCCTCCAACACTGTAAAATGGCTTTCCCTCCCTTGATCACCCTATCGCTCGCTTGCCTCTCCCCCTCTCTCTTTCTTGAATACCCTCCCTGCCCTTTGGGTGCAGGAGGTTAATGCATCCTCCATTTTTTTTTTTACAAAGCAATAGCCTTCAAAGCAAGAGAGAAGGTGGCAGACAACGATGAATGCACTTTATCTACTGACAGAAGGAATGCAGGAACAAAACAATCGCTTTCATGTTTGTAATGGTAACGTCAGAAGCATTTATTATCCTCACAGAGGTGACCAAACACAGTAATCAGGATGCGTAACACGTATGCATGAACACTAGATTGCCATATTTACAAAAAAGACGGTGATCAACACTTTCCTTTAAGTGTGAGATTAAAGCAGCAAGATTTATTCCTAGAAATACACCCAACGTAAGTGTCTGTACTCATAAACTTAAAAACAAAGTAGAAAGTGTTGTTGCTGCTGGTGTAAAACACAATATATGTCTCCTAAATAGTAACTTAATCTAGCAGAAAAAAAAGCAGAAATATAGATCCTAGAGAAGCACAGATTGCCGATCCTTTACTACTCTTGGGTTCTTTATCAATACATGCTTTTGCTCACTATAGCGAAAAAGTTGTCTTGTTGTACTTGCCAGTGGCAGTAGCTCAGTCTGTAGGGAGCTGGGTTGGGAACCGGAGGGTCGCTGGTTCAAGTCCCCCTGGACTGGTAGCTGGAGAGGTGCCCTGAGCGGTTCGGTGCCTTGCTCAAGGGCACCTTGGCACTCTGACATCTCTCCATTAGAGTGTGTGTGTAATAACAACAGAGTGTAAATTGTAATTGGGGATCAATGGGGAAATTGAATTATAAAATTAAGTAAATGGCACCTTTTGTTATCCCTTTCAACAAAGGGATTTAACCTTGACTCTGATGTGTCAGACCTGTGCCAGCTAAGCCTCCCACTGGGTATGAAAACAAATGGCTAATTGAAAAGAAAGCAAGATGGTAATGACCTCTGGTTATATAGTCACTTTAACACACTACGGTAGTTTCTTTTGTAAATCAAGGCGGCATGCAGTTGTCACCTAGGTTTCAGTTGTGCTTTTTTTTTTCTCCTCTTAGCCCAAATGAGCATGTTGTTGCAAACAGTTTCAGAAACGCGTTCTTTGAAGTAAAAAGCTATTGTGGTTTCCTGAAGGATGAAATTGTTAATATGTGGCACCCATGTGTACTTACTTCTGTTTTGGTGATACCCTTATTACTGGGAGGTTTCTGTTCCGGACCTCCTGACAAGCAAACTTTAACATCACATTGGATTTTCTGTTGAGTTTCTGTAGATGGAGCTCTACTTTATCAGTTCACCTATGAACAATCACAAGAGTTGAGGTTTGATAGCATTTTATTGAATCTGAAACTTCTCAAATCCTTAATCAAATCTCATAAAGCTTTTAACATTTGCAAGTCGGTAAAGTAAAACAAAGTCCTGATTCAGAAGTAGATGGGCTTAAATCATTGATATGATCGTATGCATGAATGTTTATATTCCCCTGAAATTGATGTGACACGATGAGCTAGATTGTTTCTCTACGTAAGAGAGCCCAAAAGGCTTTGTCAGCAGGAATTATAATGTGATCATGGATTCAGTGAGATACTGTTTTTTTTTAGCCTGTTTTTGTTTACGAATGAGGTATTTCCAGTAGTAGTTAAAAGCAGGGTATTTTTTTAATTTAAGGATATATTTGAGTTACTCTGTATCAAAGGGACAGAAACACACAGTCCATTCATTGGTGTTAGAGAAAGATGTTTCTTTTACTTCACAAATAATCTTGCTTGGTTGAGTACAGACACCTGTCTGCTTTGCAAAGAGCACATTAACTAGACAACACCAAAAGTTAAACATCCGCCTTTACAGCATCAGTGCTACAGCTGATGTTATCGCAAAAAGCGACTGTCAGCACCAGCTAAAAACGAGAAGCTGCTGCTTAAATGTTTTCCGCATTGAGCTTTAAAAAAAAAAGTGATGGGGTATATTTACCAACAAGGAACCAGATTTAAAATCAAACCAGCTATTAAGACGTCATTCTAGCCACCACTTCTCCTGATAGCTGCTCAGTTCTTTTTGTGTTTACTGCAAACAAGCAAACACACAACTCTCGTCAAAACCTTTATGAAACCTAAAGGTTGCTCATATCGTCTAATATCACATCAACATTTATTTGTTACAAATATATCCTTAATTCCAACTTGGACTTTAGAGGTGGACACAAATCTCTTTGTAACTAATCACAAAATCTAGTCCATTGCCTCCCAGTCTGCTGCATAGCAGCCTGACCTCAGCTTTACCTCTGCTCCCATCATGTAGGAAGCTAAATGCACACAAAGGCAAATTCAGACATGCAGTCCACCATCTCCACTTACTGTACATACACACATGCTGAGTTGACACTTAGCTGACCAGTGCAGAGCAGAGGGCTGGACCTCCCATTACTGAACACAGAGCTCGTGGTCTCGCTCCACTGGTGAGGGTGTCAGCAGCTCCCTGTCCACCCAGCCAGAAGCAGGGTAATGGATTGTGTTATTCCGTGTTGTTGACATTGCAGCAGACCTGAGGTTGAATACACCCCACCCCCACATCTGTCCTTTGTTCCTGTCTGCCTGTTCTATTCTTTCCTTTTACTATTTCTGCAAGTTCTTCTGTATTCTTTCTGTTATTTCACCTGATATGTGTCAGATATCCTCACGAAAAAAGCTCTCCACCAGTAAGTCTGTAAAAGTGCACATGCTGTCAACTTTTTCCTTCACTCTCTGGCATTTACACCTACTTAGGGGTGAGCAGTTATCACATCTTGAAAGTACTGAGTATGTTTCATTGTTGGGTAAAGGATTGTTAAGTAGTGTGCTGGGGCCTGTTTCACCAAATTTGCAACATCTTTCAACACATTTAACTAATTAAAACAAGCACCATACTTGCAAACCATTTGTGAGCATGCACAAGCACTGTAAATTGCAGATACATTTTCAAGTTGTGAAATGGCACTGTTTAAAATCTGCGTGTAAGCAGCATTTGCAAATATATTTTGGGAAACTGGCCTGTGATCTTTTACATATCTGTAGTCCTTACATGAGTTTTTTGCATTCAACAAGGTCCAGTTTTTTGCTCCCATGTATTAGTTTGTTGGCCCCAAATCATCTGTTTTCAAACCATCTGATGTTTACCTCTTTTTTATATTTGTGGGAGGCAAACAAAGCATTAGGGGTCTTGCTAAAGGACTCTTACAGGTGGGGTAGTCCAGCGACGACGCAAAACCTGTTCTCCCAGTTGCCAAGCCTTGCCAAATGATATTGGATTTTTGAGGCCAGCACAAAGAGTTTGTTTAAAGCAAAGCAGTTTTTTTTCTTATTGTTAACTAGGATTGCTGAAGTTTTGTTATTAAGGAATTGTGACCGATATATGTACTGAGCAGGACATTTTACAGACGTACAGTCGTACGGACATTTTGCCCGATTCCACTATGCCTTTGATATTTTAATGACCGTTCATTGTGATGTGTGTGAGTAATTGAGATGTTCCTGTGACTTTACATAAATATCAGCTGGGCTTTTGTGACTTTTTAGCACCAGAGACAGAACTTCAATTATATTAAATTGATCAAAGAACAATTCATTTAAATCCTTGCTCTGTCCATCTCTTCTAGGCAGTAACAACAGATCCACTTCCAGTTAAGATGCTCTATGACAAGTCGCATGACCAGGTGTGGGTCCTAACATGGGGGAATATGGACAGAACACACCCAACCCTACAGGTAAGAACGTTTTGTGTGTGTAATGATAATGAGCTCTCTCAGCTAATAGCAGTTTAGTTTTGCTGTAGTTTGTGTTGAGTGCTTACTTGTTACTGTTTAGTAGGGGCGGGAATCACCAGAGGCCTCACGATACGATATTATTGCAATTTTAAACATATTGCAATATTCTGCGATATATTTGCAATTTATTACCTTTTTTCCAACTTCAAATTTTCCCTAATTCCAAATGATGTCCCCAAAAGGAAACGTTGTCAACATCTGTTTTATCTAAAAAGATACATTTCTGTTTGTTCATCTCACTTCAATTTTATTGCTGCAAAATGGGATTTTCAAGCAGACAAACTGACCAACACATATATAATAAAAGATTGATACTTGGCATCTGTTTATCGAAACAGTATTGCCACGGAAAACACTGCAATACTATGCTGTATCGATTTTTTTCCCCCACCCCTACTGTTTAGGATATACTTTTGTATCCTAGGTCTTGAGTTTTGTTTTGTCCCTCCCCATACACAAAATGTTTGAAACCGTGAACCCTAATGAAACAGTTTATTAAAGTACAGGAAGTTAATCGCTATTGCAGCCTCAATTTAAAATCAGGCTGGTGATTATTTACATAAAATCCAGCCAAGTGCAGCTTTTAAAGTACAAAAAAGCCCTTATTTATTAATGTTTTATTACTACATCACCTCACACCTACTTTTGCTGTGTGTATTTGTGAACTCTGATGAGCGATTATATTCCTGGAAGAATATAATCTATATAAACTGTCGAAAGTTCACCAAGCGAGGAAAATGGAGCCTCATAATTAATTGAGCTCCGTTGTGTACCAGCGTTCCCTGTTTATGTGATAAGTATTTGCGTGACAACAGCTAATCTATGTATGTTTTAGAGCATTTCCCAAGCCAGCAAAACAGCAATTCACAGCTGCGATGCTGTCGGCTTGTACCTGGTGTCCCTTTGGACCACTGGTGTTGGAGGCTTCACAAATGAGAAATGATCACAGGTGTGGTTGTATTTAATCCACCTCGGGGGATTGGGTGAGGCGAGGGAAGAGAGAGGAGGATGCAGAGAGGGTCGAGGAGGTGGAGGGGAGGGGAAAGGGAAGAGAGCTGGTGCCCGAGGGGAGAGTATGATGCTGTTTTTGTAGGCTGTGTGTGTGTGTGTGTGTGTGTGTGTGTGTGTGTGTGTGTGTGTGTGTGTGTGTGTGTGGACAGTGCCATGAGTAAAGCCACCAAGGGATCCTATTGTAATCTCTGTAATAGACACAAACATGTTTATTGTTCTGCTTTGTCCCATTGGAGTGACGAATCCCCGTATAATCATGTGAGGTGTTGTGTTCAGTCTTTACTGTGGGATGTGCTGTGTCTATTCATTATGGGGATTGCACTCTCAAATGTATGATTATTCAGAGGATCTTTGGAGTGAAATGACTCATTTTGTATTCAGAAAATCACTTTTATGCATAAATGATTCTTTTTCTGGTGCTGTTTGCATTGTTGGTTTTGAACACTAGTGGTTTCATGTGAATTTTTGATAGTTAATCTTTGGTTGCGTATGGTACCGTAGTTGTTTGTCAAATGGTCCTATGTAACGCTTAAAGCTTTAGGGGGTGCACGGTCACAAAAGACTTGTATCATGTGGAGGCGCCAACAGTTTCGTTGTCATTACTTGATTTGGATCTCAAGGTGCCACTATGGTGTGGGAACACAAAGTAGTGAAAAGATAACCACCTGTGTGTGGGTTTTAACAATCTGCATGGCCAAGTAGCCCGCATGTGTGTGTGCATTCAGTTTTGTACCTTTTCTTTATGGAGTGTAAATGTACTAGCAGGGGATTTCTTTCTGTGTAGCTGTCTCAGTTAAGGTGCACACTCATGGTGTTTATGTTGGAGTTGTTTTTTAAACTTCTCTCAGAGGTTATTGTCTTAAATGAAGCAGAAAATTCCATAAGAAAAATGTTTTTCATCACAAGCAAAACTATTCACTCCTCATATAATTTGAAACAATCAGAGTAGCAGAGAGCAGCTTTGCATACCATTTCTCCATTTTGTGGCTGCCTGAACTGCAGAAAACACATTTGTGTTTTTTCATTTCTCCTCTTCCTGCAGTTCTTCAGGAGTGAATTAATGAATGAATCGCTCAAAAATGCAATTGCAGGGAAACTGCATAATGGATTGGAGGCCATGTGGATCACACCACAAATAAATGGTCTGATCATGTCATTATCATTTGGACTGAAAGTAATTGACCTGTTCAGCAGCAGCCTGTCACTACCAGCAGCACGGCTTCGCTTCAGCAGATCGCTTGTGTATGAGTGTGTGTGTGTTTGTCTGTGTGTGTGTCTGTGATTGCGCATTTCAATTTGTGTGCTCATGGTGTGTGTGTGTGTGTGTGTGTGTGTGTGTGTGTGTGTGTGTGTGTGTGTGTGTGTGTGTGTGTGTGTGTGTGTGTGTGTGTGTGTGATCAGCTTGGTGTTTGTGGTATTTTTAAGCAACTAAGTTTTAGAATGGCTCAATATATTTGTGTAAACATCAGAGGGAGTCTGATTGTCAATTAATTAGAGAAGACAAATGGAGGAATCTCTGCTGGGCAGAGAGAAACGTGGCCTTTCAGACTGTCAATCCAGTCTGCATCTATGTGCCAACAAGACATTCTCAGGGGCACTTTGTTTTTCTCTGTGCACACAAGGACACAGTATTTCTGTTTTCTCCCCATTTAGCTCTCTATTAGGTTTGCCAAATATGTTTAAGGCTGATTATAATAATACATTTATGTTGTCAAATTGTTGTCAAAATCATCTTCTTTCACAGTTACAATCTTTTCGTAAAACAGTATATTAAAAACTTTTTTTTTTTTATTTGGTTTATCCCCGTTTCCTCGTTTTTATTGTTTTTGTTTTTCCATTTCATTGACCCATAACATCTTATCTCTCTTTTGTGTGAAAGACATTGTTACTTTGTTTTGCAAAATGCCATATTATTTACACATTATTTTATACAATAGTTCTAAATTGAATTGTGAGTGGCGATGCAATACCTGAATGTCGGGACTGATACAAAACAGTTATGTTTTACTTTGAGAAATATAAACATGTTTTTCTACAAAAACTTAAAACAAATGAACTTCTCCAATGATTTTTTTTTTTCTGCTATAACTTTACCTTAATAAACAGTCTAATAATAGCAAATGTATTATATAAATCAGGGGCATCTGGCAAGACACACACCATATAACTGTAATCTCCCTGGTCCTTTGTTGCATTTGTACTGTAAGCTGTCCAATAAAGCAAGAATATGAAAAATAACATTTAAAAACATGACTTAAAACAATAAATATCTGATGAAAGAACAAGGTAACAAGACTATGAATCTGCAGACATTGGATGGCACCTAATAAAGTATTTAGTGTTAGAGTATAATACATGAATAGCTGATCTGCATGTCAGTAAACATCTGTCTCCTCCTGTATTTCTTATTCATGCAGTTATTAATCTTGTGACATAAACATGGAGGAGTAAAACACAAAGTATTAGTTCAGGTTTTTTAAACTCTGCATTGATCTTAACATTGATTGATTTGAGTCTTCCAGGGAATCCATAATGTGCTTTATTGCTCCACAAGGAGCAACAAGATGAGTAATTCTGACAGTGTACGAAAACAAAATAATACTAAAGTGCCATGTAAGATTTATTGAATTTCCTAAATTACACAAATACACTGGAGCATTTGAGGAGTCTCATTGTATATGGGTGCTTGTAGTGAGATGGGAAAGTAAAAAAAAAGAAAAGCTACTCAAGGCTTCTGTAGATTGAATGTTGTTGAAAAGCAAAAGCTACTCAGTCAGAACCAAATCCCCCTCAGGTATTAGGGCAGCCAGCGAGGCAGGGGCAAGTAAAACTCAATTGGGCCTCGTTGCTGAGTGTGTGGATATGAAATCCAAGCATGAGCGATGACAAAGAGAAGCCAGTGGCATTAAGTTGAGAGCACCTGCAGCCCTGGAGACCACAGCAGCTGCCTAATAATACATGAGTGATACTACATTGAACCTCATTAACTGCGGTCATTGTATTCTGTTGTAATGACTTGTTTTTTTTTATGAGGATTCTTTTCATGTCTGACGAGCAGTGAAAAACCGGCAGATCTGTTTTGTTAAAATGGATGCGATAGTCAGGAAGATGGAGAAAGAGAGGGAGCTTTTGAGGATTATTGCAGTGGTGTAGCAACATAACAACTCTGCAACTTAAACTGCTATTTTTATTTCCTTGCATTTGATAGTTCTGAGGAAGGAGTGTGGAGTCTGGCCCCCCGCTGGGCATCAGGTAGAGGTTCAGCTTTATTGGTGTAGGCGTAGACATCAAAATAGATTTTATGCTTAGTTCTTTCCTTTTTAAAATATATGCTCTCCAGCAACATTTGCCTAGGTGTCTAAACCTAGAGCCACTTCAATAAGCCAAGTTCCTTAGAGTATAAAGTCTGTAAAATCAGAAGGAAAAGAGCTAGTTTTACTCTGGAAGAAGGAGCAGAAGTTGACTGGTTGCTTTCAATAAATGCTTCCCTCACATGTGTGGGTCCCATAAACAACACCACTTGTCCTTGACTGTGACCTGATCATGCAGGCATGCATGATGAAGCATGTGTCATGGACGAGGCGGTGCATCGGGAGTCCATCAAAAGTGTATGCACTCCCCCCTTGCACTTTACAAATCTGCTGATTCAGTGCCAGGTGTTTGACATGAGAGATGGGGCTTTTATTGTGCTGTGTGCTTCTAAGACAACCATCTTTGAATAAGATGCTTTATCAGATAACTGAGGCGGGGCCACGTTTCATCAGCTCAAGTCATATACTGTAGATGTTTATCTGTTCCAGGATATATGGGCATGTCACTTGCACAAGCTCCGGCTGTTAAGACCTGAGATATGAGCCTTTATTCTGATGAAGCTAAAAGGTCACAGGGTTAACACAACAGTCAGATTTTTCTTTGAACAGGACACTTAACTGAGTTTTGACGCTAATACCGAAATTGATAGTTGAGAATTTAAAAAGTAAATGTTTTTCTTAAGGATCCCTATAATTAATTGTAACAGCTGAAACAAACAAAATACTCTGTGATGGACAAACTATATAGTTGAGATACTTTTTTTTCTAAATTAACAATCAATTAACATTTCTTTGACATTTATGCACTGCAATTTCTTACTTACTATTGGCATATTCACCAACACAATTCTCAAAAATATCTGACTTAATCCAGTATCAGTCTGGCTTTAGTATTGTGGTGGTAGAATGGCTTTATTCTCTATGCAGGCAGAAGAGATCTCAGGCAATATTACAGTATTGGGGCAGCACAAATTTAACTTTAACTCTGAGATTCATAGTTCAGTGCTGCATATATTCTAAAATGGCCAAAATTGTAGTAACTATTTTCATAATAATCTGCAATTGTTTTCTAAAAATGGTCAATGGAGACAAAAATTGTTATTTGGTAGAAATGTTTCCTGTTAATTGTTTTGACGGTCTCTGCTGCCAACAGACTGTAAAAAGGAAAATGTCGCTGTCATAGGTATTTATTATTCATTATTTTCTATGCATTGTTACCAGGTAATTCCTCAAGCCAGTGTGGGAGAAGTACATCATGCCATCCACACAACTTTCCAGAGGGTCAACGATTTCTTCATTCCTCCAACCAACCTCATCATCACCCACGTTAGGTAAAAGAGCACACACACCTGCACACATTCAGCCACCTCCGACCTCATAACCTTCTACAGTGAAGGAGTAAAGAGCAAATGAGAATCCCTAATGAGAATCTTGATGTGTGTTAATCACTGCCCCCCTACCCCCCCCCCCCAAAAAAAAAGAGAGAAAATAGAAAGGCTATTAACCTTTCCTTTGAACTTTGTCGTTTTAGGTTTGCCTTTGTCTTCCTCAAAAACGAACCTGCGGTACACAAGATTGACCTGGAGACCTTCCACCGCGTCAAGACCATCAGCCTGAAGAACTACAGCTGCATACCGGTCAGCATGGCCTACACACATCTGAGCGGCTTCTACTTCGTCCAGTGCCAGAGCAAGAGTCACTTGCAAGCCCCGCCCCAGCTCCTCATCGACAGCGTGACGGACGCAGTGATTGGTCCAAATCTAAACATCACAGGGCAGCCGTTTGTGTCGCCAGATGGCCGCTACATTGTGACACCTGACCAGCAGAGCTCAAAGCTGATAGTACAGACAGTGTCATTCCAGGGAGAGCTGGGTCTGAACCAGGAACTGGACGAGCCTGTAGCTGTCTCTGATCTGGCTTTCCAGCCTTCCTTTACAGAGTCCAACCAGCATGTGGTAGTCGCCACCTCAGGCTCAGGCACGGACCTGCTATTTGCCGACCTGTCCTCGGGCGGCACTGAGGTTCTCCAAAGCCTCAAGGAGCCCCTGGACCCCCAAGCCTGGCCCTGGGGAGGCCCCAACAGAGTAGTGGTCTCCAGCGGTGTGTTCGGACAGTACCTGTTGACACCGTCAGCCGAGTCCCTCTTTGTCCTGAACGGCAAACAGAGAACGCCGCACTGCGAGGTGTCAGACATCAAGAGAGGTAACACAGTGGTCTGGGTCGGCGAGGTATGAGTAAAAAAGAAAAAAAGAAAGCCGGAGACGTAGGATTAGGGCCAGACAGAAATGGAAAAAAAGGAAAGCTCAGGCTGAATTACCTAATATAAAGATTTATGTGAACATAAGTTGTGGACTCAACCCTGGGACTGAGCGAGAGGGATACATGCCTGGGTTTATTGTAACAAAAGTACACTTAAAAATAGAGTAATTGAGAAAACATAAAGAAACCCTGTTGTGATATTTCTGTTGGGAGAAAGTGTCAATGCCGTTCAGTGCAACAGTGATCTATGTGCACTTAACTATACAGAATTGTACATTATTGCACTTCCTTCCATGTTATCACAGCAAATAGGTACCTGAAGAGGGGTTATCAACGAACTATGAACTATGCACAATGCTCACTTTTTTTAGAGTAAAAAGCTTTCTGTTTTTGTTCATCTCAACAATGTTTGTCGTTTTCACCAGTGCTGCATATAATCACCACAAACTGTCCGTCTGTCCTTAGTGTTGTGTGATCTGAGTCCTTTTAAAAGCTACCAACCAACCCATCCGTTTATTCGCCTTTGTGATGGTATTGTACTGTATCCTCCCTCTGAAAGCTTTCATTCTCTTCATGCCGGCAGAGGTTGGCTTTATGCATATGTGTAATACCCTCTATTTTACATTGTCTATCCAAAGAGCCTGATTGGTCCATTAGTCGGCAATGGATGTTTCGCTCACAGAGGAAGCCTAAACAGAAATGAACAGTACATCTTGTGGTCTCTTGCAATGGTATAATCTATCCCCCGCTGTCTCTCACATTCATTCTGTACCTGCAGCACACCTCTGTGCTGCAGAGCCTGAAAATGCCACTTAGTAGCTTCCCTCAGGGTTATAACTCCGGTTGACGCTGACCCCATATGCTGAGGCCATGCCAAAGTGTCATCAACTCCGCTATCTGACTGGCTGTGAGCATTTATACTTCCTCCCAGAGAGCGGTGCATCAAGATCAAACTCCAAGACAGGTAGACTATACTTACCATGTGGTAGTTATTCAGCTCCACTTAAAAGACTGTAACACAATATATTTTTATTGGTTTCTGTCTAGTCAGCAACAAAACTTGTTATTTTTTCCGGATTTGTCATTTGTATCTGCATAGCAACCACATATGTACAGGAAACAAATATGCTGTATCTTTAAACCTAGCAGCCTGTTTCAAAACTAGGGATACTTTATACAGATATTAAGCAATATGTGCTGTTTTAAACATTCCTTTTTTCAAGAATATATATTGATTGTTAAATTACTAAAAAGAGGTTTCTTTCTCATTATTATTCTAAATTATATACCTACCTTTGAAAAACCCAGTAATAATCTAGTCTAGTCTTAAGGCATTAACCTAATAAACACCAGCAACTCTTTGTCTTTCAAAATAATAGATATGGTCTCTCTGTGGTTGACTTGTCTTCTGTGTAATTTGCTTTTCCATTTACACAAACATCATAGTGATTGATGGAAATTACTGGAATCATTGTGTTTTTAACATCTCTGCTTCTTGACAGTAGTGAATACTTAGCTCTGATGTCACACTTGATGGCTCGTAGATATTAAAATGGGTTTTTGTAGCCAACACAAAATAGCTAGAAGCAAAGAAGTATAGCAAAACAAAAGCAATGTCAATTTACTGTTAAATTAAATCAACTAAAAAAGTGGACTACAGAAACGGTAGCACTAATGCTCAATTCAATCCAGTTTTATCTATAGTATCAAATCATAAGAGTTATCTCAGGACACTTTACAGATAGAGTAGGTCTAGACCATACTATGATTTACAAAGACCCAACAATTCCAGTAATTCCCCCAAGAGCAAGCATTTAGGGCGACAGTGGCGAAGAACTCCCTTTTAGGAAGAAACCTCAGGTGGTGAGGAAAACTCCCTTTTAGGGAGAAACCTCGGACAGATCCAGGCTCTTGGTAGGCGATGTCTGTTGGGGGTGTGATGAACAGTGGCAATTATAGTCACAATAAAGATAATGGAGCTATGACTAGAAGTACCTTCATGGAACCAGGATGATCTTGGGAAGCTCTCTTGTACAAATACTCACAGCCTTTAGGATTTTGCAGTTGTTGACCTTTTTTGCCGGGTCAAACATGTTCGAAAGATGTGAGATTAAACTCATACTTATCTCTGAAGGCCATACACAGATCAGAAATAACTGTAGATCCAGCTGGAGTCTTGTGAATGAAGTATATTTGTTTTTCCCAGAAACAAACAGAAGCCCCATAATCATCATCTAATACATAGTTGTGCTTGTAACTCCCTCAATACAATGTGTAGGGTAGAAACCAAGCTGTGTGAGAAAAGAATAAAGTAAATACAGGAGTTAAGCAAATTTGTTGTTCTTGTTTGTGATTTAGGTATTTGCTGCTAATCTGCCATGAAAATATGTTCTGGCAAGAAAGCCTGCTTGAACTTTTTGAAAGCAATGGCTTAATGATAGACCACTGTTGCACTGAGGATAGAAATGTACTATCAGATGTATGATTACTGAATGGAAATTTGTCAAATTGGTAGCCCAGTTTTCTCACTGTATCAATGAAAAAAATTATCTTAAATAGGCTCTGATGCTTCCTTAAGTCACTATCCAATCCAAAGTCACTCCCCAGTGGCTCGAACTGAGTCATCTACAGTGTCGGACAGCTCTGAGACATGCATGTAATGAAAATAGACCTTTGACCAGATCATCATCTCTCACAGTCACACGCGGTTTACAGTTGCTTGTGAAAAAAGTCACTTTTCCGCCCTCTCATTGTCACGTCCGTCAGCTTATCTCTTAAGGTTGATTCAGCAGTGTGACATCGCTACTAGAGCCAAGGAGAGCACGAATAAAGAGACTGCACCTGCGCTTGCTAATAGAACTACGTTATTGGCTAGCTCATGTTGTTTGTTTGGATCTACCGTCAGTGTCACATCCGTACCTCTCCTCAAGTAAGGGGGCTGCAGAGCTGAACTGCTTGGTGTGATAGACATTGATAGGAAACACTGTTGTAGATAACATTGTTCATGTTTAGAACACGTTCT
Organism: Sander vitreus; assembly: GCF_031162955.1. Classification (NCBI taxonomy): domain Eukaryota; kingdom Metazoa; phylum Chordata; class Actinopteri; order Perciformes; family Percidae; genus Sander; species Sander vitreus. The sequence continues at coordinate 9,044,058 of NC_135867.1, forward strand.
GACATGACTGACTGTACAGTTTTCTTTATGCATTTTGTGTGTTCTGGTTTATGAGGGAATTGTTTTGTAAGAAAAAATTGAATTAAATATATTGTAAAAATCAGTCGTTTCCTGTGTCTTTAAAAGGTATTGGATTGCAACTAAAGATTGTTTTCAGTATCAATAAGTCTGTGAATTACCTTCTTGAATTATAGTTTTGTATTTAAATGTCACAAAAGAGTCTATAAGTAATATGCTTTTTACAATTTCTCAGAGAAAGAAATGCAACAAATCCTCACATTTGAGAAGCTATAAATAGAGAATATTTGGCAATTTCGCTTGAAAACAAACAATTGACTTGTGCTGAAACAACTTGACAGGAAAATAATCAGCAACAATTTTGATAATCTATCTTTTTTTTATTTATATTTCTTATATGATAGTAAACTGAATATCTTTGGGCTTTAGACTGCTGGTTGGACAAAACAAAACAAAGACTTGAGCTTTAGAAAATTGTGACTATTTTCTGACATTACATAAGACCAATCAAGAAAATAATTAGCAGGTTATTCGATAACTTAAACATCAAAAATATCACAAGTAGACGAACTACCATTCATACTGGTATCAAAAGTTTAAAAAACAGTAGCTAACCTACTGTGCTCAGAAAGCCTGTCTCCAAGACATTACTGAAAATAAACAAGGAACAAATTCTGACCTATATGTAAAAAACAGGCAAACTGTGTAGTATTTAATCAAACAATTTTTTTTTTGTCATAGAAAATCGTAGGACATTTACTGGACATTTGTGATAAGTTCCCGTCTGCGACATCCATCTCCTGTCTCTGCCCACCTCGCAGACGACTAGAGTTCATGGTATTTAATCACATTCTTCCAACAAGACCTCCAAAAACACACACCTACCACTTGTCAATCCACCTTGGAAGTGTTATAGCTGACAAGGTGAGACAAAGTGACAATTTCGGCATCTGGAGAATTACTGGACATTTGCGACAAGTCTGCGATGTGACATCCATCCCCGGTCCCTGCCCACCTGGCAGACATTGTCATCTATGGTCCCAGTCCACTGATGAGCTGGCCTTCACTCATGTATAAATTAATGTAATCTATTGTCTTTCTTTGCTCAACACGCTCTGACAATCCATGACCATTACTTGCTCGACTGAGGGACGCAGTCAATACAATATCCGTCAGTGTCAGAGTGACAGAAAGGGGTGAAAGGCAGAATAAAAGACTTCCTGGAGCCTGACATCAGTGAAGTAGGGAAATCTGATCACACAGACAATTACCGTCCTATCTACACCTTCTTCAATTTCCTATGAATCAGAACGGAGTAGAGACGGGAAGACCTCCGCGTTCATCGAACATAGTATTATACTATATATATATATATATATATATATATATATATCTTTACTACAATTTAATTCTAACCATGAATGAATGTACCTCCCAAAAACAAATCAAGTTAGTTGCTGCTTTTCCTTGCATTCTTGTACTGACAACAATTCATTCAAAACTCACATTGGCCCTATTTACACATCTTTACAAGTGTCTCATGTTTAGATAAAGTCCAGATGAGGTTAAATATTTTTTTTGTCTCCACAAAGCCACATATATGGATGCAGTACAATTGCACTAGTAGTAGTAGTGTTTGTGTCTACCTGTCCTGCCGATGAAAATTAGCAAGTAGCTACCAGTAAATCAGAGATGTCTGTGAGAGTCATGTTTTTTTTGTACATGGTGCCTGAAAAAAAAACCTGTCATAAACTAGTGCGCTAAACTAGATCATTGAATAAATATATTTTAATCCGTCATACTTTGCTTTTTAAAAATCTGAAACGCAAGTTTAAATGGGGTTATTCATGTGCCTGATTACACAAGCAACTAACACTTCTAAAGAAATCTTACATGGTCATCAAACGACCAAGAAATAGGTGTGTCAAATGTTTTTTAACAAAGGTGGAGAGACGTTTGACTGAGGCATTAAGTTATACAGTACAATTGAAGGGACATTTGCCAGTCAATCAGACAAGTATTTTCCATCGCCATGGTATAAAACCTCATCACATACAGATCACTTCTGACTTAAAAAAAAATATAAGTGCATTGATAATCATGATAGGGAACAAGACAAAGAGATGGAATTCCATTCTGATCAGGTGTATTCTGGAAAACTGTCCATGTTGGGATAAAAAAGGGCTTCAACTCAACACAAAAACTGCATCTGTTACTATCAGGTTTTATTTTTTCATAGAATGACAGTTTCTTTTGCCACACTCTAACAGGGGAAAACAGTAATTAAATCATTTTAATTATATTCATGTACCATCCAAAAGGCTGTAATTGGAACTAAATCAGCCTTAAAATATCACTTCCCTCTTCAGTATAACAAAAAGGGATAATTATGGTGTATGAAAGTGAACTCTCACTGGCGCAGAAAGAGTTTCTAGTTAATATTGGCAAAAACAAACTAGAAAATGAGTTCTGAAAGCCACAAATCAAGTCAACTTCATGCAGATGTTGTAATTGTACTGCAGTAATTTATTGCCATGACGCATCTCATTCACTGTCACTTTCGCTAAAGAGAAAAAAGAGAAAGCCTGGTTGTCTTCTTCTGTGTGGCAGAGTGTGAATCCACAGTGCACCCTCACCAGCATGTGAGTGCCAGTGAAGCTTAAATTGCCTCAGCAGGCTCATTTGGGTAAATCTTACTCTCTGACTAACAAGGTTGCTAACATCCAGCCCCAAACCCACAGGAAAGCAGACCTGGGTCAAATATTACTTGCAAATCTGGGTTTTTTTCTTATTCTTGTGGAACAGATGTGGAGTTTGCATATATCTGCCAATGTTAGTAATTAACAGAAAATCCAAGAAATGTTAGAAATTCAGTATGAAAAAAACATTTAATTTATACTGCATTAATGTAATACTTAGACATGTACAGATACATATCTGATTGCCATTCATACTGCAGTACTGCTGTGCATTTGCTGCTTTATGCCTCTAATGAACAAAATCGAAAAGCAATGTAAAAGCATGACTGGAGCTAAACCAACTGTGTTTAAGCAGAGACACACCTGTGATATTTTCATCATCGGGGCTAGTTTGACCTTTGCAGTGGTGGACGAAGTATTGAAATCAAGTAAAATTGCAAGTAAAGGTCCTGCATTCAGAATTTCGCTTCAGTAAAAGTAAGAAAGTATGGGGAACAAAATGTAGTTAAAAGTATCAAAAGTAAAAGTACTTAGAACTAATGCAGAATGGCTACTTTGTTTTACTATTGTACTATTGGATAATTGTTATCAATGTATTAATATGCAAGCGGTACCTAATGTTGTTGCTGGTCAATGTGGAGCTAATTTTAACTACTTACTGATAAGGTTTTATGACATACTATACATGACATTTTTGTGGCATACTATACTATGATTCTTTATGACTTTTTATTACATTTTAATGACATACTATACTATGAGATTTTTATGAAATAGTATAGTATGTCATAAAGAATGTCATGTTGGGCTTCTTTTCCCTTGGCACCACATCATGTTACTTTGAAGTTCCTTTGCATTTCTGTACAGTTTATTTTTGAGTAAAGAAAAACGTAGTAGTATGGTATGTCGAAAAAATCCGAAGTAAAAAGTCATAGAATAGTATCTCGAAAAATGTCTTGTTAAAAAAAGAAATTAGTGTAGAATGTTGAAAAAATACATAGTAGAGAATATCATAGTTTAAAAAAAAGTCATAGTATAGTATGTAGAAAAAAGTCGTAAAAAAGTCATAGTATAGTATATCGAAAAAAGTCATAACATAGTATGTCAAAAAAGTCATGAAAAATGTTATATTATAAAATGTCGAAAAAAGTAATTGTATAGAATGTCGAAAAAAGTCATTGTATAGAATGTCGAAAAAAATCATGAAGTCATAGTATAGTATGTCAAAAAAGTCATAGTATAGTATATTGTAAGAAGTCATAGTATGTCGAAAAAAGTCGTAAAAATGTCATAGTTTATTATGTCGAAAAAGGGATTAGTATAGAATGTTGAAAAAATCATGAAAAGTCATAGTATACTATGTCGAAAAAAGTCATAATATAGTATGTCGAAAAAGTCATATAAAAGTCATAGCATGGTATGTTGAAAAAAGTCATAGTATAGTATGTCATAAAAAAGTCATAGTATGTCGTAAAAAAACATTTTTTTCGATAATATATTATAATATTATATATATATAATTTCGATAATATAGCATGTCGAAAAAGTCATAAAAAAGTCATAGCATGGTATGTTGAAAAAAGTCATAGTATATTATTTAGAAAAAAGTCATAGTATAGTATGTCATAAAAAGTCATAGTACAGTATATCGGAAAAAAAGTCATTAAAAAGTCATAGTATTGTATGTCATAAGAAATGTCATAAAAAAAAGTCGTTGTATAGTATTTAATAAAAAATTATTGTTGTAAAAAAGTCGTAGTATCGTATATATCGGAAAAAGTCAAAAAAGTCATGGTATACTAAACGGCCTACCTGGTTAAATAAAGGTTAAATAAAAAATAAAATATCAAAAAAAGTCATAGTATAGTATGTCGTGTGTCTGCGCTATTCTCCGACATGCACTCTACAATCACTGCTGTGCTGATAGACGGCTTTTTGTACACGCTCCGAAACGGACGTAAAAATATCACATTTTCTCTGTAGTCTACCGTTAGCTAGCTATTGTAAATGTAGGCTACTTTTAAAATGCCATATTTTCCCTCACCAAAAACGGACACTTGCTCTGCTAGTCTATTGTTCACGACAATTGACACTGTAGCCTGGTGGTGGGGGAGGTGGGACAGCCTCCCCAAATTGTCTGCCCTTTCAAACTCATACCTGTGTGTCTGTACACACAGGTATGAGTGCCTCTTGGACACCATCTGAGAGAGTTTTCTCCTGTGCAGGACATGCCATAAGTCAGGAGAGGTGTCTTATCTTGCCAGAGAAGGCAAATATGGTACTTTTTCTGCAAAAGAACTGCTAAAGTTTGAAGCTAGTTGGCGTACCAACTCAACATTTATTTTGTTGTTATTTGTTAATAGTGTAACTGTTATTTATTAAATTATTGTAGTTATGTGTTAGGTGACTTAAACTTAAGTACTTTAAAACGTTAATATATTGTTAAATTGAAATAAGTTTCAATTTTAAAAAAACTCCATAAAAGAGCTTTTCTTTGATGTCATTTTTCAGTGTTTCAAGAATCAGTTTAAGTCTTAAAAGTACCGGTTCGGCATCGGAATCGTAAAAATCTAAACGGTACCCAACCCTAGTCATAGTATAGTATGTTGAAAAAAGTCATAAAAGGTCATAGTATAGTATGTCATAAAAATGTCATAAAAAGTCATAGTATAATATGTCGTAAAAAAGTCATAGTATAGTATAGTATATTGAAAAAAGTAATAAAAAAGTCATTTTATGACATCTGAATTTTCCTTTCATGCCTTCTTGATTCTCCCAATTTATTTTTTTTTTTAAATAAATGTCCCATTAACAGCTCCTTGTTTAAATTTTTTGAATGGTATCAAAATTCTGTCTGTATAATATTGCTAATGAATGTCGGGAAAAGTCATAAAACCTCACATAATAGTATGTTGAAAAAATGCGTGCAAAGTCATAGTGCAGTATTCGAAAATAGTTATAATATATGTTGAAAAAAGTCATTAAAAATCGTAGTATAGTATGTTGAATAAAAGTCGTAAAAATTTTATAAAAAAATGTCTTAGTATAGTATATATAGGCTTTGTAATGCCTACTTAATCTGCACTTTAGGTAGCCTATTGTATTCTGTATTCTTGTATTGTATTGAATGTGAAACTGTATGTTGTCTTGCACGCTTATGCTTTTCTTAGCCAGGTCGCCGTTGCAAATGAGAACCTGTTCTCAACAGTCTACCTGGTTAAAAAAAGGTTAAATAAAAAAATAAAATAAAAAGTATGTCAAAAAAAGTAATAGTATAGTATGTCGTAAAAAGTCATAAAACGTCATAGTATAGTATGTTGACAAAAGTCGTAAAAAGTCATAGTGCAGTATTCGACAATAGTCATATTATAGTATGTTGGAAAAAGTCATAGTATCCTATGTCGAAAAAAGTCATAGTATTGCATGTCATAAAAATATCATAAAAAAGTCATAGTATAGTATGTCATTAAAAAATCATAGTATAGTATGTCGAAAAAGTCATAAAAAAGTAATGGTATAGTATGTCGGAAAATGTCAATAAAGAGTCATAGTATAATATAGTATGTTGAAAAAAGTCATAAAAAAGTCATAGTATGTCGGAAAAAGTCAGAGTATAGTATGTCAAAAAAGTCATAGTATCCTATGTCGAAAAAAGTCATAAAAAAGTCATAGTATAATATGTCGAAAAAAGTCATAGTATAGTATGATGAAAAAAGTCATAGTACTGCATGTCATAAAAATATAAAAAAGTCATAGTATATTATGTCATTAAAAAAATCATAGTATAGTATGTCAAAAAAGGTCATAAAAAGTCATAGTATAGTATGTCATAAAAATGTCATAAAAAGTCATAGTATAGTATGTCGGGAAAAGTAATAAAAACTCATAGTATAGTATGTCGAAAGAAGTCATAGCATAGTATGTCAAAAAACCTTTTTAGCTTTGTTTATCCACATAAGTCGATTGAGAACAATTTCTCATTTGCAACGACGACCTGTCACATTCACACAGTTAAACCACAGCTGGTCACTGAGCAGCGGGGTTAAGGGTTTTGCTCAAGGGTACATCAGTGTTGGTAATGAGGGAGGGACAAGCACTGCTCTTTCACTTTTTCCCACCCGACAAAAAGTCATAGTATAGTACAAGTATAGTATGTTGAAAAAAGTCATAAAAAGTCATAGTGTAGTATATCAAAAAAATCGTAAAAAGTCATAGTATAGTATTCGACAATAGTCATAATATAGTTGAAAAAGTTATACAAATGTCATTATATATGTATGTATGTTGAAAAAAGTCAAAAAGTCATAGTCTAGTATGTAGAAAAAAGTCATAGTATAGTATGATGAAAAAAGTCATAGGATAGTATGTCATAAAAATGTAAAAAAAGTCATAGTATAGTATGTCATTAAAAAAAATCACAGTATAGTATGTCGAAAAAAGTCGTAAAAATGTTAGTATGTCAAATAAAGTCATAGTATATAAAAAAGAATCGTAAAAAGTCATAGTATAGTATTCAAAAATAGTCATAATATAGTATGTAGAAAAAAGTCAGTTTAGTATGATGAAAAAAGTCATAGTATAGTATGGCATTAAAAAAAATCACAGTAGTATAGTATTCGAAAATAGTCATAATATAGTATGTAGAAAAAAGTCATAGTTTAGTATGATGAAAAAAGTCAGTATGATGAAAAAAGTCATAGTATAGTATGTCATTAAAAAAAAAATATCACAGTATAGTGTGTCGAAAAAAGTCATAAAAAAGTAATTGTATAGTATGTCGGAAAAAGTCAATAAAAAAACATAGTATAGTACAGTATGTCGTAAAAAGTCATAGTGTAGTATGTCGAAAAAAGTCATAAAGTCATAGCATATGTTGAAAAATGTCATAGTATAGTATGTCGAAAAAAACGGAAATTAGTCATAAGCCGCTTTCCGACCGAAGTGACTTTTGAAGTTCCTAGAACATAAAATTCCTAGAACCCTTCTTCTTCCTGAATAGGATTGGGTACCGAAATCTGATGCCACTAATATGTCTGCACTTCTCTCTGATGCTCTGAAACAGACGTTACAGGCAACACAAACACCGCTGCATGTGACGCTAGTTAACACTATACTCAACAGCAGCTAACGTTAGCCTACCGCTAGCTAGTTAACACTATACTCAACAGCAGCTAACGTTAGCCTACCGCTAGCTAGTAGCTGGATTAAAAACGGTTAAAATGCTGACAGCTAACGCTAAACGGTGTAAAGTTTGTCTGTATTCCGTTCACTGTAACCGGTAATTTACAGCCTCGTGGTGCATTCGAAGTTATTGTTAAATGTCCTTTTCCCATCTGGTGGTTGTTTTTGTCGTTCAACAGCACTAGTGAAATAAGTTATAATAACTTATTTCACTAGTAAATTAATAATTGTTATAGTTATTACATTATTATTAAATCATTTAATTTTGACCATATGGCCTTAGCAATAAACCAGTTCTTTAATGTCGCCAACTGTTGTATAGTACCTTTCTGTTTTTTTTTCTTTTTTTTTAACTTTATTAAAAAGTATCGGTTCAGGCACCGTTAATTATGTATGCGATTAATTTAGATTAATTAGTTACAGAGTATGTAATTAATTTGATTAAATTTTTTAATCGATTGACAGCCCTACTATATACATTAGATTTAGTTCATACTTTTTTTGGTGTATTTGTTTTCTGTGTAATTATTTCAATTACATTTTTTAATCGATTGACAACTGTAAGAACTTGGTCGGAAAGCGGCTATAGTATTGTATGTCAAAAAAAGTTTAAAAAAAGTTGTAAAATTTCATAGAAAAAAGACATTATAATATGTCATAAAAAAGTCATAGTATAGTATGTCATAAAAAAGTCATAGTATAGTATGTCATAAAAAATTCATAAAAAAAGTCATAGTATAGTATTTCATAAAAATGTCATAGTATAGTAAATTAAAAAAAGTCATAGTATAGTATGTCGCAAAAGTCAGAAAAGTCATAATATAGCATGTCGTAAAAAGTCATTAAAAAGTCGTACAAATGTCATAGTATGTCAAAAAATGTCTTAGTATAATGTCTAAAAAAGTAAAAAAAAGTCACAGTATTGTATGTCAAAAAAGTCCTTAAAAGGTCATAGTATAGTACATCAAAAAAAGTCATAGTATAGTATGTCAAAAAAGTCTAAAAGTCATAGTAAAGTGCGTCGAAAAAAAAGTTATAGTATAGTACATCAAAAAAAGTCATAGTATAGTATGTCAAAAAAGTCATAATATAGTATGTCAAAAAAAGTCCTTAAAAAGTCATAGTATAGTATGTCGAAAAAAGTCAAAAAAGTCATAGTATAGTAGGTCATAAAAAAGTAATAAATAGTATGTCATGAAAAAGTCATAGTATGTCATGAAAAAGTCATAGTATGTCGAAAAAGTCGTAAACAAGTCATAATATAGCATGTCGAAAAAAGTCATGCGTTTTTATGTCCCAAAAAAGTCTTAAAAATGTCATAGTATGTCAAAAAAAAGTCATAGTATAGAATGTTGAAAAAAAATCATAGTATTGTATATCGAAAAAGTCATAAAAAAGTCACAGTATAGTATGTCGAAAAAAGTCATAAAAGTCATAGTATATGTCGAAAAAAGTTTAAAAAAAGTCACACTATAGTATGTCAAAAAAAGTCGTGTTATAGTACGTCGAAAAAAAAGTCATAGTATAGAATGTTAAAAAAAATCATGAAAAGTCATAATATATATCGTAATAAAAAAAAGTTATATTATAGTATGTCATAAGAAATGTCATGAAAAAGTCATAGTATAGTATATCATAAAAAACTCATAATAAAATATGTCGAAAAAGTCATAAAAAGTCATAGTATAGTATGTCAAAAAAGGTTATAAAAAAGTTGTAAAGTATGTCGAAAAAGAGTCATTAAAATGTCATAGTATAGTATGTCGAAAAAAGTCAAAATATAGTATGTCAAAAAAGTCATTAAAACGTCATAGTATAGTATGTCAAAAAATTTCATAGTATATGTTAGAATAATTTACATTATAAAATAATAGACAGGACCACTGAAGATATATTAAAGTTCATTTTACTGGAGAACCCAACAAGGAGGCAGTTTCCGCACTACGGAATAGTACAGACAATGACCTAATGAAAAGCTCTCTAAAGCTGGATTTTATAATACCAAGTGATATGCAATAAAATACAGAGTTGATGTCGTCAATTGTTATCTTGTCAGAGTCGATGATGTCTCCTTTATCTGGTCTGGGAGGGCATGTATGCCCTTAGGAACACACCGTGCTTAGACAAGGACAAAACAGTGGCTCCCAGATACCAGATGGCGACAGCAGCAACATTGTTTTGTCTTGTTATAATGCAAGCAGTTTTAATAATAATCAGAGAAAAAGTATCATAATTTTTCCCTAACAGTATAGTATGTATAAAAAGTCATTGTATAATATGTTATAAAAATGTCATAAAAAGTCATAAACTATAGTTTATACTATGTTTTCCATGCTTGTTCAATGAACCATAAACAATTAATGAACATGCACCTGTTGAACTGTCGAAAAGACAATAACAGCTTGCAGGCAGTAGGCAATTAAGGTCACAGTTATAAGAAAATTAGGAAAGTAAAGAGACCTTTCTACTGACTCTGAAAAACACCAAAAGATAGACGCCCAGGGTCCCTGCTTATCTGTGAGAACGCGCCTTAGGCATGGTGCAAGGAGGCATGAGGACAGCAGATGTGGCCAGGGCAATACATTGCAATGTCCCTACTGTGAGATGCCTAAGACAGTGCTACAGGGAGACAGGAAGCACAGCTGATCGTCCTCACAGTGGCAGACCACGTGTAACAACACCTGCATAGGATCGGTACATCCGAATATCACACCTGTGGGACAGGTACAGGATGGCAACAACAACCGCAATAACTGGCCAGTCTGATGCAGTACATGAGGAGGAGAAGCATTGCAGTACTTAATGCAGCTGGTGGCCCCACCAGATACTGAGGGCTACTTTTGATTTTGACCCCCTCTTTGTTCAGGGACACATTATTCCATTTCTGTTAGTCACGTCTGTGAAAATTGTTCAGTTTATGTGTTTAATTTGTTTATACAAATATTTGCATAGGTTAAGTTTGCTTAAAATATAAAAGCATTTGAAAGTGACAGGACGTTTTTTGTTGAGTATAGTATAGTATGTCATAAAATTGTCAAAAAGTCATAGTATGTCATGAAAAAGTCATTGTATAGTATGTCATAAAAATGTCATAAAAAGTCATAGTATATCGTAAAAAGTCATAGTATAGTAAGTCATAAGAAAATTAATGGAAAAGTATGTCATAAAAATTTCTTAAAAATCATAGTATAGTATGTCATAAAGTCATAGTATGTCATAAAAACTTCAAAACATCATAGTATAGTATGTCATAAAAATGAGAAAAAGGGATAGTATAATAAGCAATAAAAAGGTATAGTATAATATGTCATGAAAATGTCAAAAATGTCATAGTATAAGACGTCATAAGAAATGACATAAAAAGTATTAGCAAAGTATGTCATAAAATGTCATAAAAAGTCTAGTATGTCATAGAAATGTCATAAAGTCATTGTATAGTATGTCATCAAAATTTCATAAAAAGTCATAGCATAGTATGTCATAAAAAGTCATAGTTCTGCCTCATGGCGAAAATTTCTGAGGGATGCGGTAGTCAGACGGTCCGATGGCCTCCCTTGCCTGAACCGGCCAAATGACAACGTTCCTCAAAAACAATCTCCCCCACCGAATGGTAAGCAATATTCCTCTTCTTTTCCTTGTCCATCTGAAACCAATATTGGCTGTTTTGTTCCTGCCACCGGTCATTCACGCCCCCCCACCACTCGTCCACTCTTCCCCCCCAACCACAATAATTATTGGTGACTCCTTCACCCGGGATATACGGTTTTTTAATGCTGTCACACACTGCTTTCCTGGAGACAAAGTTGCAGACATCCTGGCTAAAGCTGTGGACCTGATACCCTCACTCCCAACGTCTATTAAACGCATTGTGGTCCATTGTGGACATAACGACATGTCCTATCAGCAGAGTGAACGCACAAAGAAAGACTTTGGTACTCTCATTGAAGCTTTAAAAAGCACTGGGAAGTTGATTTTTATTTCGGGCCCACTTCCATCTCGAGGTCGTGGAGTATGCCTTTTTAGCAGACTACTCATCCTCAACACCTGGCTCCAGCATGCATGCAACATCCACAAGATAGGTTTTATTGACAATTTTAATCTGTTTTGGGAACGTGGCTCCCTGTTCAGCAGGGACGGGAATTCATCCCAGTAGACACGGCAACCAGATGCTATGTGAGAATTTGCGACACGCCGTGCAGACCCAGACCTGGGTGCAGACCCAGACCTTAGATTGACTGTTTGCACCCCGTAAACACACGTACAAGCGCACCTCCCAGTCATATTCTCCCATAAGCTCTCACTCCTTTACAAATAACTCTGCTAACCCACAGACCAGCTATATCATTCCAGTAAGAATCAATAATATCAGTAATCAGAGGTACAGCGCTACACGCTCCTCTGTGCTTCCTTTGGAGCAGCAACCCATTCATAATGTCACCCGACTGAGATTGGTAAAATCAAATGTAAACCAACGAGGTGCTATACTTAACAACCTAATTGGAATTAAAAAAACACTACAACGATAGAACAGAATAGAAAAATCAAATGTGGACTATTAAATATTATATCTCTGTCTCCTAAAGCATTATTGGTAAACAATTTGATATCAGATAATCAAATTGATCTATTATGTCTTCCTGAAACATGGCTGGGCCATGAAGAATATGTTAGTCTAAATGAAGCCACTCCTCCCAGTCATATTAATACTCAAATTCCTAGAGGCTCAGGCCAAGGAGGAGGAGTTGCAGCCATATTTGACTCAAACCTGTTAATTAATCCTAAACCTAAACTAAATTATAACTCTTTTGAAAGTCTTGTTCTTCATCTTCAACATCCGATATGGAAAACATTACAGCCAATTATATTTGTTGTTGTTTACCGAGCGCCAGGCCCGTATTCCGAATTTTTATCTGAATTCTCAGAGTTTTTGTCATGTGTTGTCCTAAAATCTGATAAAATAATTATTGTAGGTGATTTTAATATCCATGTGGACACTGACAGCAATAGCCTTAGTACTGCCTTCAAATCACTACTAGATTCAATTGGTTTCAGTCAGAGTGTGCATAAGGCCACACACTGTTTTAACCACACCCTCGGCCTGTGCTGTCATATGGCATTGAAATTGAAGATTTAATAGTATTTCCACAGAATTCTTTATTATCAGACCATTTTTTACTTAAAATTTCGAATTCTTACTACCTGACTATACGAAATTAAATAAAACCTTCAACACTAGATGCCTATCTGACAGTGCTATAGCTAAATTTAAGGAAGATATTCCAACAGCATTTAACTCAATGTCGTGCTCTAATATAACAGAGGACCTTTATGTTAATTTTAGTCCCTCCCAAATTGATAATTTCTCCCAAACTCGCAAATTAAAACAAATTTCACGAAAACGTGAAAGTACATGGCGTTCCACCAAATTGGAAGAATCTCGTTTAGATTGGCAAGAGAGTTTGAAAACCTATAGGAAGGCCCTTAGCACTACGCTCCCAGAATTCAGAGCTTCTCGTGGTTCCTAGAGTCTCTAAAAGTAGGATGGGAGAAAGAGCCTTCAGCTATCAAGCTCCTCTCCTGTGGAACCAGCTTGGGTCTTTGTAAATTATAGAGTGTGGTCTAGACCTACTCTATCTGTAAAGTGTCTCGAGATAACACTTGTTATGATTTGATACTATAAATAAAATTGAATTGAAATTGAATTGAATTAAAAATGTCAAAAAGTCATAGTAATGTTTGCGATAAAAAAGTCATAGTATGTCATAAAAAGTCATAGTATAGTATGTCATAAATATGTCGCAAAAAGTCATAGTATAGTATGTCATACAAAATGTCAAAAAGTCATAGTATAGTATGTCATAAGAACGTCATAATATAGCATGTCATAAAAATGTGAAAACAGGGTAGTATAATAAGTAATAAAAAGTCATAGTATAACACATCATGAAAATGTCAAAAATGTCATAGTATAAAATGTCATAAGAAATGTAACAAAGTCAAACTATGTCATAAAAAGTCATAGTGTAGTATGTCATAAAAATGTCATAAAAAAGTCATAGTATGTATGTCATAAAAAGTCATAGTATAGTATGTCATAAAATGTAAAAAAAGATCATAGTATAGTATGTCATAAAAAGTCATAGTATAGTACATCATAAATATGTCATAAAAAAGTCATAAAAAGTCATGGTATAGTATAAAATGTCATAACATCATATTATAATATGTAAAAATATGTAAGTGCTGACTGTTTAACCATTTTTACACTTGGTTTTGTTTCAGAACTCTGTTTTGTTTACCACAACTGTCCTAAAATACCAGTAAATAAACACAAATCCTGAAAAGGATTATGTGTTGTGGATTAAATAATAATTAAATTACTCCAACTTCAAATGGGATAAAAGCAAGCTGGATGTGCCACTGTCACTTGTTTGGCACATACCAATTTCCTTGAAGTTTAGGCATAAAAATTTCCGTGACGTTTAGGCAAAAAATGGTTTTAGTGAAAGCAGGATTAACGTCCAGATTACAGTTGGGCAACTAATGTGGAAAGGCTTTGGTTTTGGTTAAACAAATAAGCTCTAAAATGCTCATTTTACCCAGAGGAGAAATTGTCTTGGTATTAGCTAAGAATCAAACAACTAAAACATACATTGGCAATGCGGATCATAATCAGCTGCTTGTTTGGTTGTGGTGGGAGAACAGCTCTTGCACTGCACAGATAATTTTTTCATTTTATCAAGACCATCTGTGATTGTTAAATACACTTTTAAAGAGAAACTCTTCTTGTTGCACTATGTATGAATAGCTCAAAAGACATGAGAAAAATCTAAATTTCTGATTATCAATAGAATTACTGTAGTATCGGCAGGTGTGTGGGATCTTTTCTTAACCATTTCTTTAATGACATTTAAGCAGACCAAGATCCAACCCTTCTTGTGTAGGGAAAACAAAGACTCGTGGTCATTATTTCACAAGAAGACTAAGGGCCCTATCTTGCACCCGACGCAGCGCAAAGCTCGACGCAAGTGCCTTTGCTATAGTTTAAGACCGATGCAGTTGTCAGGTGCATTCTTGGCGTATTGCTATCTTTAGGCAACGGAAAGTGATAACCGCCATTGACCAACAAAAACCTTGCCTAAGTCAATAACGCAGCATTTTATTGTTATTTTAATACCACATTAGTAAAATGTGCCTAGGCTCGTGCACAGCGTGCGCACACTATGCTTGTTACACACACAGGGACGCGCAGCAGCACACAAACATGCAGAAGATTAAAAATAAAAATATTACAATGTGAAATAGTATTATGATATGATCTGTTCATGCGCTTTCACTTCATGCACGAGCAGATCAGTTTCTTCTCCTTCCTGCTTAGCAAATTCGCCATCATAATAGCAATGTGCCAAGGTACAAACGCGCCTGGCTTTTGAAGGGAATGGGAGATGACACTCTGGTTTATTGCATGTTACGCCCAAAACAAAAACACACCTATGATTAATTAAGACACTAAGTACAACCCTTTTGAACCATGCGCCTGGCGCACGGACCCTTTTTTCCGCCGTTAAACTAGCAAAAGTGGATTCGTACACGCCCTAAACGCACCTGCGCCAGGCGCTCCACGCCATGCGCTTAGATCGTTAAAACATGCTGGTAGCTGTGTGAGGCTATACTTAAATACAACAGTGCTTTGAGCTAAATGCCAATGTTGGCATGCAATGTTAACATGCTGATTTGAGGAAGGTTTTGTTGACTGTGTTTACCATCTCACTTTAGCATGTTAGCATGCTTGCTGACATTGTGTAATTAACACTAAACACAAGGTGTGACAGAGGCTAATGGGAATGTATATGCAGGACAAATTTTAAGTTTGACCGATGAATGTCCATACAAAATACTGGATGTTGAATTATTCTAATGGATAAGTGAAAACGTAGGGTCCTTCAGGCATCATCCATATCTGTACCACATGTCATTGTAATCCATCCAATAGTGTTGAGCTATTTTAGTCTTGATGAAAGCAGTGAGCAAACCGACCAAGAATAAAGTAGAGATGCAGGAGACAGTGTCCTCAGCATCAAGTCTGATACTTCTGGCTGACTGTTGTAAACACAGAACCAGAACACCCTGTCAAGTATCATTCACAGCATCCAGAAAAACACCATGGTACAGTAACAAGTAAGTACAAGGGGAGCTGCTTCACAGTCAGTTTCTGTGCACTGATGCTGTGGTATGTGGACACATTGGAAATATTCAGAAAGAAAAACAAGAGTGATGTTTTCATCATTAGGGCTGCTTCTCACAGTGCAGAGCATCAAAAATCCAGGCGTGTTCTGCCAGGAATCTGTCACCAATGCATCATTTATTGCGACTGAAAAAAAAGTGATGACAGATATAAAGACATTTATGCCACAATGATTAGAGTAGATGCGAAAATAGTTGTCACTTTCAGACTGCATTAATGTGCCTGTATTGATTTAATTGACTGAGTGTCAGATATCCAGGTACAAAATATTATATTCAAAGTCTACCAGAAATATTTGTATTAGAAAACCAGATTACAAAAATGACCAAACAGCAATGCATATAAATAGGCATATCAGCAAAGCTCATGATTGTGTTAAACAAAGATCTACATTGACTATTTATACAAGACAAAATGCAAACACTGTTATTCATTATCTAAGTTGGACACACTCAACTATCAAGACAGTAAGCTGTTTGAACAAGCAATCGAGCTGTCTTTTATCTGGAGAGGACAGTCGCTTGTCCAGACAAGGCTTAGCGGAAACTGACTCTTCTCCCAGGTGTGCAGGGGCCAAAACCAAATACTGTGTATTAAAGTGGGGTGTCAACAGTATAAAGTCTTAGCCCCACTGTTGTGCTAAATCAGAGGTCAAGGTATCATAAATTTGTTACAATGTATCCTAACAGAAGCATGAATGTTTGTACCACATTTCATAACAATCCATCCAATATACATTTCACTCAAAGCCACAAATGTGAACCTTATGGTGGCACTAGAAAAGTCAGGGGATCACCAAAGTATATAATAAATCTCTGTTCAACATTTAATGGCAATCCATCCAATATTTGTTGAGATATTTCTCAGTATGAGAAACCGAACAATAGCACAACATTGAACACAGATGAAAGCACAAAACATCTTCTGTAAAGTCACGTTAAGTTTGTGGTTGTTCCAGGACTAAAGTAGGACAAGTTTTACCTCTAATACAGTCAGGATCAAAATCAGAAATTCAGACAGATTCTCATAGGAGTCTGTGATGAATGTATATATAATTGTAGTAGAAAAAGAAATCCAACACATCAGGATAGTACAGTTTTGTTTCTGTTGGTTGCTGACATCAAATCATAAAATACAGCAGTGATGCCTTCATCACAGGGGCTGGTGCTTATAACAAAACCAGGTAACTTCTGACAGGAATTTGTCAAGAATATGTCAGCCATTAGAGCTGAAGTAAAAAGTAACAATGGCCATAAATATGAAATGTCACAGGGAAGTCTGCAGTGCAGTGCGGTCGGTGTCTGTTTATGGCTTATGTGACACCGTGAGGCAGAATCACTATCATTACAGCAGAGATGTTAGTAATAATGACAGGTATTAGTGCTCGATGTGATGATGGTTATGATGAAGAGAGTGTGTTCGGTCACTAATGTGCTGTACATACATGATTCATGGAGTGAGACAAAATCCTCCAACACTGAAAAAAAACAAAACATATATACAGTATCTCACAAAAGTGAGTACACCCCTCACATTTTAGTAAATATTTCATCATATCTTTTAATGGGACAACACTGAAGAAATTACACTTTGCTACAATGTAAAGTAGTGAGCTTGTATAACAGTGTAAATGTGCTGTCCCCTCAAAATAACTCAACACACAGCCATTAATGTCTAAACCGCTGGCAACAAAAGTGAGTACACCCCTATGTTAAATTCCCATAGAGGCAGGCAGATTTTTATTTTTAAAGGCCAGTTATTTCATGGATCCAGGATACTATGCATTCTGATAAAGTTCCCTTGGCCTTTGGAATTAACACATCATCACATACCTTTCACCATACCTGGAGATTGGCATGGTTTTATGTCGGTTAGCCTAATAGCTGGTTTGATTTGCATTGAGAGATGATTTTATGGAAAGTACCCCAGTATCCAGTATCCTGGATCCATGAAATAACTGGCCTTTAAAAATAAAAATCTGCCTGCCTCTATGGGAATTTAACATAGGGGTGTACTCACTTTTGTTGCCAGCGGTTTAGACATTAATGGCTGTGTTGAGTTATTTTGAGGAGACAGCACATTTACACACACTAGTTATACCAGCTGTACACTTAATACTTTACATTGTAGCAAAGTGTAATTTCTTCAGTGTTGTCCCATTAAAAGATATAATGAAATATTTACTAAAATGTGAGGGGTGTACTCACTTTTGTGAGATACTGTATATATATATATATATATATACATATATATATATATATATATATATATATATATATATATATATATATGAAAATTCAAGCTCATGTGGCTAGAAATTTGTATCTTTAAACTCTAACTGTAATTTAAACTCTCCACCTTTCTAAAATAATACCATCATTTTCTGTGTTTGAACATCAGTTGTAGATTTTGTGCCTTTTAAGACCATTTTAGCATGCAACTTCTCCTCCTTTTAGATTTTTCAGATCTCCTGAGTCTGATACTCCAGAAGGGGACAGGGATAATTGATATGTTATCTTGTGCCATTGTGTGCATCTCCATGTGAATATATGCAACACTTGACTTCAGTTAGAAATCATTCAGCAGCAGCAGCAGCAGGCAGAAGCCAACCTCCTTATGCTGGGCCCTCCAGCCAACTGAAGGGAATACAGATGAAATTTGCACCGATGAACCTGTGCAACCACTGAGACTGCAATTCCTTTTCCCTACATGATAACACAAGTTTTTATAGTGGTAGAAGGCAGTGTTATGTTTATCTTTGTCTGTCTTCAGAGGTAATGATAACTAATAGTTGTTAAATTACAGGAAAACAGCAAGCTTTTTGCCTTTTTGCAATAGAGGCAGAGAGGTTGTTTGTCAAATGCAGCGCCTTGATTCTGTTGCATAATAGCACAGACTACTTAACTGCATATTTCAGCACTTGGAGCTGAAGTGGGGTTATGATGAAAACATTACATGTACCTAATGTTCTTGTCAAGAACCATTTACAATAATTGCAAACTAAATTGCATCCATTTTTTCCTCACCTTACATATACAACTAATATCTTTCCATTATGGCAATAGCTAGTGGGACAATATCTAAGTGACACAATTTAAATGTAGTGTAAAGCAAGGCTTTATAGCCTGTTTAGATTTCCATGAGGGCCGTAGATACCTTCACACAAATACATGCATAATGCATTTTACAAATTGTTGTAATCATTCATTAGGTTATATTAAAAAACGTTATGCGGTTTTATTATGAGCATTAGGTTGCTTTCTGTAACCATAATGGATAAAGAGATGATTCAAGTTGTTCAGATCAAAGATTCATAATTGATAACTAAGCCGTATGTCCATTTTTTTAAGCTAATAAGCGATCTGATCAACGTTCATACCGCTGTGACATTCGGCGCTGATTCAGACTGTCTTCAGTCCGGTGTAAATTCAGTTTTTCAAGCTTTTACAATAATTTCAGTACAAAACCACTATTAGCATTGTTTATGTGATTTATAGCTTAGCTGCTGACTGTTAACACATCATGATTGTTTCTTTGGTTTTCGCAGTCTTTTAATAAGCTTTTACCAAGGAAGTAACACAAAGCAAAGTATCACAGCTGAGGTGACACCAGTGCTCAGTCACCAGGAAGTGGAGCTCCACTGATAAAAGCTACTGATTCAGTCAGTCAGTGACAAAGGTGATTCAATTCAGTTCAGTCAGTTCAGTTTGAAGGTTCTGTGTTGAAGATTTGTTCGTACTGTGCATGTACTGAACATCTCTAATGTGGCCAGAAAGGTTCTAAAATTCACTGAGGAAGCCGTGTGGGAGTTGCTGTGTGAAGCAATACTGCCACTGTGGTTGTGTGAACCGCCTCTTTTGTGTTGTGTCTTTGTTGGAAGACTTAGCTGTTTTACTTTTTGCGGTAACTAACTACCCGTCTTCTATTTGAAGATAACTTTTAGTTGTTTGTGTTCAGTTTCACAATAAATTATTGTATTTATCCTTGAACTGTTTCCATCTTTCCCTTGGTTTTACCCCAGGTTTTGTTTGTTTGTCCTCTGCCCCTAGACACAATAGGGACATAATAGTACAAAATGACTTATTTATTAGGTGTACTCACAGCAACACTTGCCACTGTCTGAGGCACATAACAATGTAGTGTCTGTTGGTACAACATACAAAAAACATCACCAGCTGGACTTGAACCATCGGATGCTACAATTACATTGACAATGTCTTATGCTCTAAGCCACCAGGACACCCATCACAAGCAAAATAAGTGGAAAAAAGGTCAGGTGATCAATTGTTACACTTGATCTTGTAAAGCAGTGGTTCCCAACCTTTTTTGCTTGGCGCCCCCCCTACTTATGTCTAAGAAAAGCTGAACCCCCCCTCTGAAACCGAAGTTGAGGTAACTCTCGAGATAGAGCCTTACTTTCTTTTTTGATACAGAGGAGTTATCAGCACTTTTACGTTTCTCCGCCATGTTTCGTTCATAAAATAGTGATGCCGTGGCGGCAGGAAAAACAAGGATGATAGCAGCTAGCAGCTGACCTGATGACAGCAAGGGTCCCAGGTTAAGAGGTCCCGGAGGTTTGGCCTACTAAGTAGACTGCCTACAATTTTAAGTGAGAACAAAATATATATATATAAAATATATATATATATATATATATATATATATATATATATAATATATTTTTAAACAGACTTTTGTATACATTATATATTCTAGTGTATTATCATAATTTGTTTAACATGTGCAAATATTTTTTTTTTTTTACCTCAACCTCAAACCAGATAAAGACTTGCGCATCCCCTGTGATCTTTGCCGCCCCCCTGAGGGGTCCCCGGACCCCAGGTTGGAAACCACTGTTTAAGGCATTATCATACCTTACGACTGTTACAAGAATTGAAACGTATTATTAAGGTTTACAAATACTCTTCTTATGCATTATGTTATAAAGTATTATGCAGATACATATAATCTATGGGTTGTCACCAAAACAAGCCAATGCACATGTCTTCCCATGTGTTCTGCAGATGATGCAAAACAGTCCCATAGAAATAGTATCTTTTAGTTTATGGTGAAACTCAAAAAAAGCAGTAAAGCCCCTGACACACCAACCCGATAATTGGCCGTCGGACAGTCTGGCGAGGTCGGTGACTTGAGTCTGTTTGGTGTGTTCCGTGCCGTCGTCCGTTGGCCTTCATTTTGGCCGACCTGACTTGCTAGGTCGGAGGGCGGGCAGTTGGACTCACTCCACCAATCCGGTAACCAATAACGAGCGTGTGACGAACGCCTCTCAAAATCTGACAAAAATCTTTTAAACTGACCATTTGTTGATTTGAAATGAAGACAGATTCAGCAACTGTATGGCCTATTTCTTGCTTAAAAGGTTTTCAGAAACACGTTTCAGTGAACTATTTTCGTAAAATAAGGAATCGTATTTCGAACAAACCACCATTACTATCGGCTGGAGAAGCCAGACCCACGTGATGCGTTCATCATTTCCGGTTTTCATTTTTTTGTATTACGTCTCGCGCACGTGCAGAACGTACTCTCAAGACGGCGTCGCTTCAGTGTGTTCCAAGGCACTTTTTGGACCTCGGGGAGCAGACTGATCAGTCCGACTGCCTTTTCTGCCGACGGTCAGCCGTCGGGTTGGTGTGTCGGGGCTTAATAAATACAGACTCCTGCAGACACAGAAATGTACTTTACTGTGGCTGTGGCCCAAACCTATTTGGAACTACTGAGGCTTCAGGCTTATCCCACTTCAATAAGCAGCCATCCAGAAGGAGGGCTTCTTCTTACAAAGCAGTCTACTATGTGCTTTGTAGGCAGGAAAGAGTAGACACATTGGGCTTAATGCATACACACAGAGCTGAGAAGCATCCTAAAACCCAGAATAGACAAATATAGTTTTAAAGAAGGAATTAATGGTGGTGATGATTTGAATTTAGAGCGGTTTCCATATGTTAATCCAGTATTTAAGTTACATAAATTATTCTTCATTCAAATCCAGACTTCACAAGTTTTTCGGGGCTGCTGTGTTTAAAAGTATTCTCATGTTCTCCTGTAACGCCACCTTGCTATCAAAGCAAAAATATTAAGGCAATTTCACTTCCTTCTTTAGCTTTTAAAATAAGTAGTGTTTGATTTGATTTCAATTAATACTTTTTTTAATCTGAGTTTAGACTTTTTATGAGTTCACCACATGCTCCAGACCGAAATATCTCAACAGCTACCCAATGGATTAATATTAAAGGGCACGCCGATTTATTGGGACTTTAGCTTATTCACCGTAATCCCCCAGAGTTAGACAAGTCGATACATACCCTTCTCATCTCCGTGCGTGTTGTAACTCTGTCTGACGCCCCCAGCGCTAGCTCAGCCTAGCACAGATCTTGGAGGTAACCGGTTCCAACTAGCCTACTGCTCCGAATAAGTGACAAAATAACACCAACATGTTCCTGTTTACATGGAGATGAGAAGGGTATGTGTCGACTTGTCTAAATCTGGGGGTTACGGTGAATAAGCTAAAGTCCCAATAAATCCTTCCTTTAAGTTTGGTCCAGATATCTACGGTGCCCTTTGGATAAATCTGAGTGACGTTGATGATGTTTGTTCTTTGAGAGGTCTCTCTCTGTCTCTCTCTGTGTGTCTCTCTCTCTCTCTCTCTCTTTCTCTCTCTCTCTCTCTCTCTCTCTCTCCTTTTGCTAATCAACTTTCAGCTTGTTTTTTCCACATCCCAAGAAATGACAACGTTAATCCTGCTGGGACAGCCGGGTGGAAATGAGTATCAAAAGGAATTAGCAAATGACATTTTAACAAGGATGTCTGTGGTGATATAATGGGGCCTAATGAAAGTAATGTTTTTGCTGATGTGCTGACAGCATGGCATTCTCCCAGCTGTACCTCCTGTCTTAGCCTCATGGGATGAGTAAAAGAGAAAACAGAAGGGGAAGAGATGTGAAGACATGGACCGATGGGGGGAATATACATTGCACAAAAATAACCTTTGTCTAAACGGGGAGAGATTATATGGTTTAGAAAATTAATTCTACCTGAATAAAGTTACAGAAAGATCGTGATATGGGGACGATCTCTAAAAATCATTTTGTTGGATCTTAAACATGAACACCAAGGGACTACAAGTCGATAGTTTAAAGACTTTTTTTTTAGCTATTCTGACCTATAATTGCACTCCATCATGCTGTTTTTTTTTACAGTGGTTGTTATATGCAGTATTTACCTCTTGTACACAGCCTCTAGTTCTCTATTGTAACTCTGTGATGGAACTAGGTATTGCTGCTTGGTAATACACCTGCACAGTATCTATAATGGAACTAGCTAAAATGTTAGTGGCTAATGAAGAGACTAAAGCGGTAATTTGAGATAAATAATAAAAAAATAGATCTGAAGTAGATATGGTAGAAGCAAAGGCAGTAAGATAAAGAGGAATGTGATACACAGTGGAATAAAACAGAATGAGTAAGAAGTAATGAGTAGAAAAAAGCTACACATGGCAGAAGTAATCAATGTAGTCACATAGATTTCTCAATCAATTTTCAAATTCTTTGCTTCCATGACACCATTTGAGGGGTAAAGAAATTGTAAAATGCATTTTCAAATTTAATCTCACCAGTTCTGAGAGAGGAACAAGGCCCAATAGCAAAAGAGGGGAGAGCTGAGAAGAGGGAGGCAGGGGAGAGTGCTGTCCTCTAATGGATTTTGTGTAAAGAATTGCATTTTGGGCCCGCTGAGGTGTATGCTTGAGCAGGTTGATGCAGGTAAACTCAGAAGGTCTGTGCAACAATTGAAAACCTTGACCTACTCTCGCTTTCTACTGAGGCTGGAAATTTGAGTCGTGTATGAGTGTTGTCAAGAAAGGAAATTAAAGAAATTATTCTCAAATGGTGTACAGACACAGGTCTGAAATCAATTTAAGGAACATTGTCATGATCAATTACATGTGGCATTAGGGAAATCAGACCCAAGTTAGGGTTAAGGTAAAACCAGGTGTAATTTGAAATTCAGCCCACATTTGATGAACTGTGTAAAATAAAATTATTTGAATTAGAAGTACTTAATTGGGTGTAAGTAAGTGCATGATGTTTAATATATTCTTACAGACAACATTCCTAAACAGTCCTATTTGTTCTCCACACTCAGTACCAGGATGCTCAAAAGGATATGCTGAGGTGTACCAGATAAGATTTATACCTCTATAAATGATAAAATTGAGCCTGAGAGTTTCCTGAATTTATTTTCATCTTTTTAAGAAATGAGGAGACCTCAAAGAGTTATACTGAAAAAAACCTGTAGATAATTGATTATGATGTAGTCTCTAGACAGGGTCTCTCCACAGCAGCTGGAACGTCTAAAAGAGTGAGGATAAAGTAGTGCTTAAGCACCCCTGAGTTTGTCAGAAGCTCTGCAACAAAAACACTCAAAGCTGCCAAAAAGAAAAATCGTGTTCCATCTCCCCGGCAGAATTAGCAGCGAAGAAAAGCTGTGGCACATCTCTCTGTCAAGATCATCTACTCCACATGTTTCTGTTCAGACAACTCTGCATAAGCATGCGTAATCTTCAAAGTGAATCCTTCTGCAATTACACCCCAAATCTTTTTTTACACACAATCTCAGAAAAGAAAGTGAAAATGTATTACTTTTAGCCTCAGCTATCGTGTATGAGGATTCAATAAGGTTACATTTTCAGTAACTGAGCAGAGTAATTACACTTGATTTGTAGGTCTTTACTACAAAGGTGCAACAACTAGATATTGGTTTCAAAGCATCAGTATCATGATGGCCAAATGGTTTAGCATGTTCGTGTCTATTCAATGTACACTCTTCAATCACTTAACACGTACAGTATGTGGGCCAGAAATAGATGTCAGATACATGAAAATTATTCTGTCAAACAGTCTTGTGGTACAATAGAGCTCTGTGCTCATCTTATGGTAAACAGTTGACTTCACTTTGTAGCATTGAAACTCTCACCTGCCCACATACAGCTCTGACAGGTATTTAAAGACTTGAACGTTTCTCAGAAAGAAACGTATTATTACCTTACACGTACAAAAAACGAGTCACAGATGTGGCATTTTCTAGGTGTTACTGTGAAAAAATCTAATAATACACAGCTGCTAAACAGTTAGCTGACAACAGGAATTAATTAACAGGGGTAGAAAGTGCATTCTTCCTGTGCTATGTTGCTGCCAAGAGTATAATTTGTTACGGAGGGGCAGGTATTTCATGTTTGCAGGATGGTGGAAGTACGACAGTTATTATATTGACAGATTCATTTCCTTGTTGCACAGAGTTAGATTGGTCCAGCGTGGGTGAGCTATCACTGCCAGCTTATGTTAATTTATTAAAGTCTTATACTGCCTATTCAGTGCCACTGACAATCAATTAGCCTCGAGTCTATCAGCTTGATTGAACCAAGGAGATCATCATAGACTTCAGACGAAGCAGCACAGCCCACGCCCCACTCCACCTGAACGGCGTCTGTGTGGAAAGGGTCTCATCTTTTAAATTCTTGGGAGTACACATTTCTGAAGATCTCTCTTGGTCCACAAACACAAAAGAAATAACAAAGAAGGCCCAGCAGCGATTACACTTCCTGAGAATTCTCAGGAAAAACCATCTCGAACAGAAGCTGCTGGTGTCCTTCTACCGGTCAATCATCGAAAGTGTACTCACTTTTTCCATTACAGCATGGTATGCGGGGTGTTCAGCGGCAGACAAGAAGGCTATGCAGATGGTCATAGGCACAGCCCAAAAGACCATAGCCTGCCCTCTGCCCTCCCTGGAAGAGTTCGCCAACTCCCACTGCCTCAACAGAACTAAATCCATCCTCAAAGACACTGCCCACCCTGCTCATCACCTGTTCAACCTGCTTCCCTCTGGCAGGCGCTATAGGTCAATGAAAGCACGCACCGCCAGATTAACAAACATCTTTTTCCCCTGGGCCATACGTTCACTGAACAAACAATAACCCTGTAAAACAATGGCCATTTCCCACCTTAACACATCTACTATCCCCTGTCATGACCAACCACACTACCCCTGGCAACTGTGAACTTTTTTATGCTGAAGCCTGTTGCTATTTTACACATATGTGTGGTGTGTATTGTCTGGGAGGGATGGGAGGGTGTCAGTCAACTGTCTGTATCCCAAGATACATGTGCTGTATATGTGGGTGGGTGGGTGAGTGTGTGTGGGAGAGAGAAAGAGAGTGAATGTATGTAGGGAACGTGGGGGGGGGTTGTCTGTTTGTCTGGTCTCTACATATTTTACATATTTCATTATTTATCTTTTTAAAAAGCACTGATCTGGAGCAGTACCCTGAATTTCGTTGTTTTAATACACTGTATTTTTTCAATGACAGGTGTGTTGAAGAGTGTGTCACACATTAACCTGTTCTTCAACAGTTATCACAACTAGATAGGTGTTTCCCATTTCTGCTTCCAATAGTTTGTTTTTTACTGCAGGTTTTCCTCAGCTGAAGGACAACTCATCATATCTGCATGGAATGACTTCATACAGTAAAATATAGTCATGATTCATTTAGAGATCTCCGATAGAACAACCTGTCATATTTAGTATGTATGAAGTGTCTTGTACAAGCAATGAATATGAAGACCTGATCCTGTGTGTGACTTCAATAGATTCATAATTAATTTATTTTGCGTTGCATGTTGTTGTTATTTAGTTCTTTTTAAGCTGTGTGTCATGTGTTTCTGTTATGTCCCGTTTACTTAGTTAAGTCATTGTACTGTATGTTTTCCAATTGCTTACACCAGCTTTCAACTAAAGGTCGACCCACCCCCAGTATTGTTTGGCCATAACCCTCCCATGAATGTCTGAGGACCTGTGAGTGGAAGAAAGGGAACTGAGAAAGCGGGAAAGGACAACAAGGCTGAGGCCAATGAGAATGCCGTAAGCCTAACAGTTGACTGCCACACTGATGGAGCACGACAATAATGATGACAATCGTGGTCACAATAAAGTGGGACAATGAGAGGGTGATGTCCACCCCAAGAATGTGTTGTAGAGGAGGGGAAGACAGATCCACGCCAGTTAGAGATGGGAGAAAAGTAAAGAATGTGTGCTGACAAGATAAAAAGCAAGCCAAGAGTACTGGTGTGCCAGGACAGCACAGTGCGAGGATAGATTGAATCTGTCACTAGCCGAGGTGACCAGGCAGGGAAGAGCCTGAGGAGACGGCTGTGGCAATGTACTCCAAGAGCTTAGTCAAGAAATCACACTGACTGTGTGCATTATTTACCCTGAACAGGCACAGTTGGTTCTGTGTCTCAAGCTTCCTTCTTCACTCAGTGGCCCAGACCCAGAGTTGCCTGACAACAAATGGCACAAAAAGTGAACTACACATCTAAGAAACAAGGAAGAGACTGCTTAGGTACACCAGACATGTGCTGCCTTCTCAACTGCAGTGGCGATGGGTTGGATATTTTGAAAATGAATGGTTACTAAAGGATACTGACTTCGGTGCTCCCCTGACTTCTCTTCTAGCGCCACTATGTGGTTTTGAGTGAAAGATTTCAACAACTTTCGGATGGATTGCCATGAAATCTTACGATGAATTATAATAATAACTTTGGTGAACCCTTTAAGCCCTCTACTCTAGCGCCATCATCTGATTGATTCGTTTTCTGTCCAGGACTTTGGTTAATGACCAAATCCCTGCAAAAGTAACGACATTCAGCCTCAGCTATACTTTGTGTTTTGTGCTAATTACACATGCTATAACACGCTAGACTAAGATGGTGACCATGGTAAACATTAGCATGTTAGCATTGATAGTGTGCATGTTAGCATTTGGCTCAAAGCTCACAGCATTACAGAGCTGCTAGCATGGCTGTAGACTATTTTATCCATTGGTGTAACTTTAAACCAATTTATTTACTACTTAAAATGTGTATTTTTTTCTTTTACAGACAATACCAGTAACGTTGATGTTATGTTATTGTTTTTCATTAATTTGCTTTTTGGCCCAAATGTTTTGTCTCTCAGGTTTTAGCAGTGAAAATAATTTGTGTGCTTATATTTGAGGAGGAAGGAAACCTCGACACACTCCCAGGGTGGCACAAATAACAACAAGCAAAAAATAAAAACATTTGTTATTCCAAACTTGACCAGAGTGTCTGTATAATTACCTACATCCATCCTGTTGATCGTTTTGAACAATCCGCCCATCTGTCCTTTCTCTACAAGTCCAGGGAGAAAATGGGAAAACTTACGTGACCAGAAAAAACCTAAATTGCTCTTATTGGTTTATTGATGTGAGAACAATGAGTCAAAAATGCTTGATGAGAAAGAGAAAAAAGACAATGTACCTAAACAGAACAGGAGCAAAATGCACTGAGTTGACTACAAAGTGTGTTGGCCGTGTTTACTGCACCTTTTCTTCTTCAGAATTGACCTCTGTGATTTAATTAGAGCAAAGACAATCCATGTCGTCCAGCCTGCCTTGTAATTACAATGGCTTATGATCCTGGGTGGCTTTCCAGAGAGAGGATGTGTCAGCTTATATGGCTTTGAATACAGCAGTCAATAACTCATCAGCAATGACAAGAGCACAAACACAAACAGGCAGTCATCTGTAAACAGGAGCACAGTTGACACCCTTTCACAGTGACACACACCTTACCTTCCAATACAATTACAGACCTTCTCACACACACAAACCTACAGTAGATACACATGGCCACATATACGACTTAAATCCTCAAACAGGCACACAGCTACTGTACGTACACAGAATATACACAAACATGTGAAGACCAAGAATTCAGCAAATGTTTGAAAGCAAATAGCTTAGGAGCCAACACAACCACTGGCCACATGACGCAAGAAAAACCGACTAATCCTAAGGTAAGGATTTTACCAAGTAAATCTAACATTGCCAAATGTGTCTGCAAAGTTTACCTGGAGTTCAGAACTCTCTTAGCTAGCATCCCAAAAACTAACACTAAACTAAATGAGTGACTACAGCAACAGGAAACACACTATGCTACTCATAAGTGTACTAAATCTATAATTTACTAATTTATGCCTTTTCTAGCTGTATTTAGTATTTAGCATTTACTAATACATGCTAGCCTGGATGCCAGCCAAACTTAGCCATGCCCACAACATCTGAGGTCGGGAAGTTTGGTCTGGACTTGATCCCTTGTGGACAAGCAAGGGGGTAAGCTTCGCTTCAGAACTCGAACCTCCTATGGCGCCAATTTGATGCTACCAAACGATCACCTGGCGTTAGCATTCCATTGACTGCCACTCATTTTGATGTCACTGTGACAGCGAATAACTTTACATCTGAAGCGTTTAAAGACTTTTTTTGTCCATTGTTGATTTCCAAAGAAACACAACAATGTATAAAAGGCTCCATTACCTTGTATCTCACGTTATGGCTCCATAGCAGACGTTTTTATAAAAATAGGCTAACGATTGTGTCATAACCATGCGACTTACTGTCGCATAGCAGAGGAATTACCGTATAGTACAGGAGAAGCTCTCAGGCAGTTTCAACTTACATTAGCTGTTTAAGTTTAATTACTAATATTAACTAGCATTTTAGTCCTGTGTCCATGTTATTGCCTTACATATACCTACGCTCTCTGTATCTGTACAATTGGGAATGATTGAGATTTCTCTTGGCACAGCTACCAGAAGACTTACAACTTTCAGACAGGTTGCTCACGTCACATTTACGTCGTCTCTCTCAGTTGGAGGCTGCACAGTAACGCTCAGCGCTCACCGGAAAAGTGCTTCTAATATCTTTCACTTGTCTCCGTCCAGAGCAACGGGATCTGTTGGTCCATTATATACTGTCTATGTGGACAAGCCCCCAGAAAGAGTGCCATGTCTTAAGGCCACCATGGGCTTAGCGGATAAGGGTGGAACTGCACCCCATGGCCCAGAAAGACTTTTCACATAGACTTTACATGGCGAAAGAAACTTCTATATTTCAGCGGATAATTTTTTTGGGGGTACATCATCTTACCAGCCCGAACACTTAAAGGGTCCTTGTTTAAAACGTCACGTTAACATTTTTAACATTTACTAGTAGCCGAATCCAGAGTTATTAAACTAGGCATGATGAACGCGCATAATGGACGCGAGCAGACTGCACTGTGTGTGCTCATATGACTGTTCTCTCGAGGTCCTGTAGCTGTAATAGTGGATAATGCTAACGCTAATGGTTGTGCATTATATGCATTATATGTATGCTGTAAAGAAAGAGAAAACGTGGATGAGAAATGAAGCCATGGATGTTATTAAGAGAAGCTCTGTTCACAAAACTGCAGGCTAACCTTAGTAGCTAGCGCTAGCTAGTAGCTAGCTTGTAGCACAACATAATAATTACATATTCTTGGTTGTCTAAATACATCCATCATTTATTTAGATAAGCATATAAACGATCAGGAACAACGAAAACACAATGTTTAACGTTAGTGAATATTTTATACAATGAAACGGCGAGTTCATGAGTTCGCCACTTGTAAAAGACACGAGAGAGAATGATGATGAGCATGTTGCTACCGGTTGCTACGACAACACAAACAAACTGTTGTTAGTGTGCATGTCCATCATGACGTCATGGGCCAATCAACGCAGAAGATCCGAGCTCCATGATTGGGGGGGGCTTCCCGCCGAACGCTGTATCCAGTTCTCTTAATACATCCATGGTTGTGGAGCAACTGTAACGTAATCAACCACTTCACCAAAGAGCGCTTGGGTTGAATTTGTTTACAACAAAGGTGGCTGCCGCTGGAGAATTGAGATGTGTAGTTTCCGCCATCACGTCTATTATTCATTTTAAAATCCTCAACCGGCCTGTCTCAGCTTGACTCAAAACAGCTGATTGTGGCCCTGCGACTCAGCTGTTCAAGTCTCAGAGGCTGGTTTTAGAACGTAAGAGATGTCACCAACAGCCAATAGAGAAGTCAGCTGGTAAAGTATGTTAGCTATAAACTATAGAAATAAAATGATCAATAAACTATTTCATTTCTATTTTACAAACAGCTGTACGAAATGGCAGAGTTTTAGACGGCGCCTCAACGACCACCCGAAAGCACGGTAACGTTATATGGTGGAGAGAGATAGAGAGTGACTGAAGAGAGAGCACGCCCAATGGCGTTAGAACAAAGCCGTGACTCAGAGAACTAAAACGTGTTTTCGCCGATTCATCACTAGAAATGCAACTGTAGCAAGCATCTCACTATCCCTAACGTTATCCACATTCATATTTAGATGCAACAAATGATATATCCAGCTACAAAAAAAGTCTAAAAGTCGGAGGTTAGGACGGAAGTGCAAAGAGTGGTTGCTATGGAGACGATACACCTTCTCGTCTCATTGGTGTTAAGTTCTGTTGACAGTTGAGTTCCGTTGCTCTGATTAGTTGTAGGTCTATCCCATAGACAGTTAAAGAAATGGACCAACAGATCCCGTTGCTCTGGACAGAGACTAGTGAAGGATATTAGAAGCACTTTTCCGGTGAGGGCTGAGCATTACTGCGAAGCCTCCAAATGAGCTTGAAGACGTAGATGTGACGTGAGCAACCTGTCTGAAAGTTATACGCCTTCTGGTAGCTGTGCCAAGAGAAATCTCAATCATTCTGAATCTTGCAAAGACGGAGAGTGTAGGTATATGTAAGGAGATAACATAGGCACAGGCTAATTATTACTAACTAAAATGCTAGTTAACATTAGTAATAAAACTTAAACAGCTAATGTAAGTCGAAACTGCCTGCGAGCTTCTCCTGCACTATACGGTAATTCCTCTACTATGTGACAGTAACCCCCAATTTCCACTGGATGCGGAACGGCTGCGGAATGGCTGCGGAACGGCGGCGGAGTCATTAGGTTTCCATCAAAGTCAATGTGTGTATTTCCATTGAATGCAGAACGGCTGCGTTCTAACTGCGTCCCAGCTCCGGCGGTCCACAGCCCTCCGGAGCAAATACGTAGAGCTTCTATTTTTGCTGGATGGCGGAGAGCTCCGCAGCAATTCAGCACACGGCAGATAGTGTGGGACAGGAAGTCGAGCACAGAAACAAAATAAACATCTGGTTAATTTGCTCATGCTCACGGCAGATCATATTTCCCTGCACTACACCTTGAAAACACTGGGTGGAAACAAACTGTTGATGGTTTTGTGGTTCTATTCTACGTGAATTTGTGAGATCTTGTGGGTCCTCGTGACTACAGCTGTCAGTCATGGCCGCAGCCGTGCCGCAACAAATCCGGACCTAGTGGGTATTGACGGACGGCGGAGCACGCGGCCGTTCTGCAGCTGAGCTGGTCCGCAGACGTTCTGCATTCAGTGGAAATCCGGAGTAAGTTGCGTGATTATGACACAATCTTTAGCCTATTTTTACAAAAAAACGTCTGCTACGGAGCCATAACGTGGGATACAAGGTAATGGAGCCTTTTATACATTGTCGCGTTTCTTTAGAAATAAACAATGGACAAATAAAGTCTTTAAACGCTTCAGATGTAAAGTTATTTGCTGTCAAAGTGACGTCAAAATGAATGGCAGTCAATGGAATGCTAACGGTGGGTGAGTGCTTGTTAGCATCAAAATGGCGCTAACAAATCTATATGAATAGAACACATATTCCAAACAGAACAGCTAAAATCAAAGACAACTTAACATATCTTTAAAGGTCCAATATGGAATATATTTACAGTAATAAATCAAAAAATTACCCCAATGTGTCATCAGATATTAAGGAAACATGCTAAGTTGAAATACTATCTTTTCTGACAATGTAAAACCAGTATTTTCTCCTTTTGAAATTTCTGTTCCGTGATGGAATTTCTGTTTGTGTTTTGGCCTGTGTTTGTTGGTTGTAACCAACCCCAGGTAAATATTGGAGATGTATTTGAAAGATGGAGACAGCTTAGAGCCCAAAAGGATGCCGAGCTGGTTGATTTTTGTTAGCTTCAGGCTAATTTATCACAGCTAACGTTACAAGGGACGGGATTTTTTATGTAATTTTAACATTTGTGTACTAACATTGAATATATTATAGCTAGAGTATTCGAGTTGGTTACTTGCAAAAACAATTGAGACACAGCCAGTAAAGTGATCCCGAATGGTCATGGCTAACGCCACCATGCTAACACTGCTAACTGCTCACGTTACCGGAGGACCAGGAGGACAGGCATGTAACCTGTTCAGCGGCTGTAGCCGACAATGCTCAGATATTTTAAGCCAAGAGAGGGGGGCTGTAAATCGGGAGGACTGTGAGTTTGCAGTGTGTTTAGGCCTAGCGATTGTTGGCGTAATTCTAAGCCAATAAAGTTTGTTCAGTCTGGTGGACAGGATCGCAAGGTAGTGTTATTTTTAGCGGTTTCTACCGTAGCTATTTCTAAGCCGAAAAAGTGTGTCTGTCAGTTGGGTAGAGCTCCGCGTGAGCACAGGCTTTTATGACTGTCAATATAGCCAGCATCTAACGTTAGCTACTCCGCTGTGCTGTAAAGTAATGTCTGGCTATGTGAGACATTGTTGTGGATGCTGTGGTCTCAGCCTGGCAACCTCCGTGAACTTTTAGTCTGGGGAGGAGGAAGTGGGGGAAGACGACTCTCTCCAGTATTTTGAATTTGTACTGCAGTAACTATTTGAAACACTTGCTGTCAGTATTACATATTGCACCTTTAAACTATCAGTTTAAATGTGTTACATTTCTTGACAAAAAGATGTCTTTCTATGCTCTTTTCTCACACGTTCACACCTCCTTTACCACCTGTTCAAGATGCCCTTTAAGGGGCATATCACATTTCCTACAAGCGCTGCTGTTTCCTGTTTCAAAGACAGCACTTTACACCCTGTAGCTCAATTTGTGTATGTTTTGAAGAACATCAGGAAAATTACTGATAAATGTTCTTGGTAAATGTTTGAATACTTTATAAAGGAAAACATTGTGTCCAACTTCTCAAATTGTGAGGACTTTTGAGCCAACGAGGCTGCTTTTCTCTGTTTTAAATAATTGTGTTATGGACTGTTGGTCAGACAAAACAAACCAATTAAAGATGTCACCATGGGCTCTTAATAAATTGTGAAGTGCATATTTTTATTTTTTGACATGTTATTATAGACTGAACAATTCATTGATTGATCATATTAATTATCAATAGATTGACTAAATAAATAATAATCTAAAGTTGCAGCCGTGAATTACATCTTTCAGCACGTTGGGTATCGAAGAATATTACTCCATGACATGTCATGCTCATGTTGTGCTATAGGCGGAAGTTAGCCTTCAAACAATGAATATAAAAAAACACAGTCATAGGGTAAACTCAAATTCAAGTTCTTGATCTTCTTGACTTGATCCACAGTGATTTCTGGGATACACGCAGGGCCAAGGCAAAACTCTCTGCTGATTAAAGCTCTCTGCTTCGTATGCTTTTGCAGAAACAGCTAAACTTTCCTTAAGTTTAGTCTCCTTGTCCTGTTTGGCAACAGAACTGCCAGGACGAGACGCAGTAGCTTCTCCTGAGTGGAGAACACAGTGACCGCTTCCTACACAGCACTTTGGATGTGGGTAAGAGCTTCTATTATGGAGCAACAGCAGTATCAAATCAAATTCTAATGAAGCAAAAACCACCAAATTAAAACATATTACAGAACAAAATGTTACCTGTTCTCATAACTGGGGGCAGTATTTTTTGTTTTTACATTTCATATTACAGTCACATATTAATGAAGAAGGAACGAAGCACAACACAGATGACTTGTTAGTATCACACACCAGTAATATATCACTTTGATTGATTAGCCTATTGACACTCAACTGAAGTGTTCATCATTAGCATCTTCTGAGGTTTTCACAGTAATTCATGTGCCAGGACATAATAATGAATGCATGTAAATTTAGGTTTACCACAGTAAGCAATTACTTGACATTTTACTCAGAATAATTCACAAGGAGCTCAACAGTAGAATCAGCTTTAAACCTAAATTACAGACATTAGAGGAAACTTCTCTTAGGGAATACAAAAAGTCAGCGATCATCTATTCCTACAGATTTATGAAAAATGATTCAGAGAACTATCCGTTATCAAATTACAAAAGGTGCAAAGCCATTTAAGCAGCCAATATGTTCATCTCAGAGTAAAAAAAACATAAAACTGAATGTAATAATCCTAGTTGAAACTAAAAAACTATGCTACCTAAGAACACAACATTAATGTTGTAATCACTCAACATAGTAATACAGGCAGTACTGCCACCATAAGAAACAAGAATTGCCAGGATTTGAAATAAAAATGCCAGTGGGGCACAATACATTTCCTTCCCCATATTCATATTTTTCTTAGCCTTGCAGGATCAACAATTCAATCTCAATACTTTCTCACTTTCTGACCATCTGTGGCACTCAGCCCCAAGCCCAGTGGTTCTTACTGAAGATGGGTCACAAACACACAGGTCTGTGTGACGTGCACCAACAACACCAAAACGTGCACCAACAACACCAAAACAAATTACTTGTATGTGTTAAAAAACGTACTTGGCAATAAAACCTTTTCTGATTCTTTTTTGTGTGTAAAAGGTTAAATAATTACCAACAGCTGTACAAATGTTACTCAACAGGAGTCTACTGTGTATTTATTGGGGACCATTTTCAGCCACGGATTAATGCACATCTGGTGTAATAGTTTGCATGGCAGCAGGACGTGTATGTGTAAATTATAAATTGTCCCTAATAATGATAGTGAAGGAACATGTCACCAGCTGCAACAATGTGCCTCATTGGTGTGTATTTAATAGTTTTCAGAAAACAATGGTGTCATTTTATTAATAATTCCCTATTCTAAAATTATGTCTATGAAAATTGGTGCAAAGTTTGAGATGCTCAGTTAAGGTCTAAGCATTTCTGGCCTTGAGACAAAGCTCACCATATTACCTTGAATCACTGTTTTACCCAGCGACAGGGAAAGGTTTGATATCGTCAAACCCATGTGGCTAGAAAAACATTCCATAGTTGTATGGCTTCTCACAACAAGGAATAAAACAAATCTGCCTTGTCTGTGGAGGGGGGGGGGGGGTGTGAATGATGAATGTAGTTATGTGCCTGTTATCCGATTTTCCTCCCCTGATGGCTTCTTTGGGCGTTTAACAGGTTTTACTGAATGATGTATGTTGAGACTGCATCACAACAATCCCTGCCGACGCTTGTTGTCGAGTGTTGTCAAGACAAGCTAATGCAATTTAGCTATCAAAAGGCAAAGATGATGCAAAAGAAACAATTTGCCACACGTCAAAGAGGAAGTTGTAAACCACACAAACAGAGACAGAGATTGATGTAACTGTGTCAGTGAAAGTATGTATGCATGTATCTTCACAAGCACAGATTTTGTTGGATATTATTCACCAAAATGTGGCTGCCTGTGTTCCTGTTAAAGGGGAGATATGTTAGCTTTTAACTGCCGCAAAGCAAAAAATGACAAGAATTAACAGCCTACCTAGTGATCATTTATAGTCCATAAATTACTTGATGTCTATTTAATTTCCATTTGCACTTGGTGACTTTCTGTCTTGGGCAGATCGGACACCTGTTGAAAAAGTAAAATGGAAATGCGACCAAGAAGCTTTCAGAAATGAATAGCTTCTGAATTTCTAATGCATCTCAAATAGTGGTTTGAGAGACATTCTACACAGATGTTTAAAAGATGGGAATAAACCTCTCCCTCCAAATAATATACATAATATTTACCGTCCCCGAACAGAACTATGTCAGCAAGTGTTATATGGAAATAGACAGTCCAGGAATCTATCCATGTCATAATGGCAGCCTGTAACGACCATGACTTGAAAAGGTATGTAATTTTCCTCGACCAAAACATCTAATTACAAAAGCAACACATATGCAGAAATATAATTATATGTATTGCATACACATGACACATCGATAGCATACATGTTATGGATTTAACAGGATATGTTCATAGTCACTTATGCCATATCTAATGAGATTTCAATCATTCAAAACTGAGTTTTGTTTCCTTTGAAGAGCCCTCACAAAGGCTGCTAATTACAATCAGCCTGCAACAATAACCATTATACTGCAGAATAATGAATACTGTGAGAACATTAGTTAATGCATTTTTGAATGGCAAATAATGTTCTTAGAAGTCAAAGACATAGAGTAACAATGCACTTTTGTAAAAGCACAAGATGGATTGATTGGGACGTTTTTCTTTCCCATCACAAGATTCCTGTTTGAGGCCTTGAGGGCAAATCTTTTGGAATAACACATCGGAGGTTTGAAAAAGCCGTCTACCTTATTGTTATCGCTGGCATCCTCACAAGCTTAACCTTAATTGGCATACTGATGTAACAGACAGAACTTCCACTGTATACATTTAGATACAAATCCAAAACTCACAGGTCTCTTGAGGCGTGCGAGGCACAGAGCTACTTCCTCCATGCATTTTAAGTATGCGTCGTGAGCAGGCAAAAACCCAAATCTGAGCATTTTCTGGGTCGATTTATTTTCTAAATAAAGGCGTCTGTTGAAATCTGTCAGCAGCAGCATGATTGAGAAATCTGTGAGGGACGATCCATGGTCTGTGTCCAAATCCCCAGCACTTCCCCAAAACTCAAAATCCCTCATCCGTCTCCAATTGAGCAAAGCAAACAGACAGGTTTCCCTCTTCCTCTGTCACTTTATCTCACTCCATCTTTAGTTTCTCTTTTTAATTCTAACCCTTTCTCTGATTTTTCTATCAGTGTGCCACTTAGAGTAGTCTTTCACTTTTCGTCTGATGATGTTTTTGTCTTCCCCACTATATCCCACTTTCTCTTAAGGTGGCATAGCTATATAAGAGAGCAGATATCTGGAGAGGCTGAAGGGAGGGGGCTGAACTGAACTCACAGGCAGACAGCATGCCTCACTTGTGTGCCAGGGTGTGTGTGTCCGTGTGTGTGTCCGTGTGTGTGTGTGTGTGTGTGTGTGTGTGTGTGTGTCCGTGTGTGTGTGTGTGTGTGTGTGTGTGTGTGTGTGTGTGTGTGTGTGTGTGTGTGTGCGCGCCTTGGCAGACGTTCTGAGCCGCAGGGCCAAGTCTGCCTCTGTGCAGACCTCTGCATGGTTTCTTTAGTGGTTCCCAACCTTTTTTGGCAGGTGAGTCCACAGTGATGTCAAGCAATTATGAAATTGTGAAAGAAAATACCACAATTGTTAAAAACTAATATTAAGACATTCATATTATTATTCAGCACATCTACAAAGTGCTTTACATCACACAAGAGAGATCACATTACAAATTAAAACCTAAAATTACAAAAATAACACCACAAGAAGAGGTTTTGTTTTTAAATAGAATTGATAGACGAGACAGACCTGTGCTAACAGGACATGCTAAGAAGTTTATCACATAAATAATCATAACCCAATAAAGCACCTACGGTCTCCAACACCAGCAATTAGACCTGTTGCCTGTAACAACCAGCGAGGTAAGTGACAATTTACATGTTTCCAGCGTTGATAGACGGGTCACACATGTAGTTCCTTTAATTAATGGAAAAATATACATGTATAGGCACTGTTGAAAATTAGGGACTTTAAATGATGACCCTGATTGACCAAAGTTATAAGCTTCCTGGCCATAAACATTTCTCACTGTGGGATGTATAGGATAGAAGAATTCTGTTTATTTTTGTATACTTTTATATTTTAAACACTTTTTCAGTTTGCAGCTCAATCAATTCATTGGTCTTTTTTCAGATTCAGAATCTACTGAGAAAAAACTTTTTAGGCTTGAAAAGCTATTCTTGGCACAACATGTATATCTAAATAATGGCTATATTATTGTAGTTTCATTTTATCCTGGGCGGTTCTAGGGTTAGGGGAGATCAGTCAACGAGAGAGAGACAGGTATGGTGTTATGAAACGAAGGAGAGGGTTAACTTTTCCTGCTACAGATTTTTCAACGTGGTCTGAAAGAACAGGGGAGACACTTTGTTTCGCTCACTATATGACTCTAGAGTCGGTACTCGCTCCAAAGCTAATCGCCGTCACTCTCTCACTTCTCCCTCGCTCTATCACCTACTCCCCCCACACACACACACGCTGCCTCGACGCACACACCAGCGCACAAGTATAAACATCATGCCACTTACATTATTTGCACTACAAAAAGTGTCTTGTTATTTATTTATTTTTTTTAGTGCTTAACAAGCATAATTTAATTTTGTCCAGTTGTGGCCTGTTGAGGTGTTGTGTTATTTGTATCGATCCACTATATAAAACATAATATCTACATACATGGCATTTGATAGGAGGCTAGTCTCCCTTTGTCCCACAGTAACATTAAAATAGTTTAGATTTGTGTACATTGTTTCTGTTATTAATGTATTGTATTAAGGTTCCATTTCATTATAATATTCAGATTTATCATAAATAATTGAACATACACATGTATTTTAAGTTCCGTTAAAGAGGGGTAGGTGGAGGTGGGGTCACATTTGAGCATTTAAAAATGTACTTGAAAGTAACGCAATAGTTACTTTCTGAAGTAACTAATTATATAACATAATTTGTAACTGAGTAACTAATTTAGTTACTTTTTGGAAGAAGTAACTAGTAACTGTAACTAATTACGTTTTTAAAGTAACTTGCCCAACACTGAAGGTCAATACACAGATGTGTCATGTTTCATCCCTGTGTCAAGTTGTGGTTTTGAGTTTGTATTCCATTTTCTGTTTTGTTGTCCACTTCCTATTTTATCTTGAAGGTTTTCTGTTCTGGCGTTGTCTTGTTTTACTTCCTGTTAGTTTTTTCCCGCTTGTGTGATTACCTGTCCCCGCCCTAATGTGTTGCACCTGTGTCTAATTAGTTGTGTATTTAAGTTGTGTCTTCCCCTTTCCCCAGAGTGAGATCGTCTGTTTCCCGTGTGTACAGCTTTTGAGCGGTTTTCCCGTGTTCCTATTGCCTGAATATTTTTGGATTTCCTTGGATTTTGATCTTTGCCTGTTTTCTGGATTTTCCCCATGCCTGTTGATTTTTGGACACTGTTGCTGAGTTTATTTAAATTGTTAAATAAACTATTTGTATTTTACATTTTTTGAGTCGTGCTTTTGTGGGTCCATTATCTGTGAGCTTGATAAGATGTGCATCTGTAGATGGTGGGTGATGTCGAAACCAAATGATTCTACGTTGCTGGTATAAAAATCAACAAAGTTGCAGTGGTTAATCTTTGCTTTGATCTTACACAGAGCTCTCTCCTGTTTTGTTTGGTTGGTTGGGGGGGTGGGGGGCAGATGATTGTAATAGAAAAGATTGCAGTCTCTGAGATTAGAGCTAACGGAATTGAGAAAATTGAATGGAATCTCTGCAGGCTTCAAAAGTTTATATGCCTTCCCTACTGTTCGTGAAAACACTTCCAGTATCATGAAAATCTGTGTTTTCCAGAGTGATGCAGGTTATCTTCAAAATGCAATCACTTACTGATTACTGATAATTATTACTGCCTGTTTAAAGAAATGTATTTATTTTGTCTGTAGTAGAAATGTAATCTATGAGATCCTGTAATTACTCTTACAAAGCATGAAGTAAATGTATTTCCATTTGAACAAAAACATTAATAAAATAAATATTGTCAGAAATGATTAAATAAATTTATGACATCCTATTTATTCACTAATTTTGACATCCTGTTTTTTTTTTACTAACAATAAATGCAAGAGATATCATAAGCATGCCATTGTAGTGTCTAATCTATTTCCCCCCTACCATGAATTTATTTTTTTGCGAACCGTAATATCACAAGTAATATCTAGCACTCCCACATCAGCTTGCTCCTAAACTACAACACAAACAGACCTGCAGCAGCTTGCCTCCCAGTATGACAAGGCTCATTACTCTTTGTATAGCAGAGTCTTCGTGCAACAGTCAACAAACACATGATCTATCTGTGGCCTTTTAAGAGGAAATGTCAAATCACCACGTTGGATAAGGTCAGGACTAGAGCAGTTGATGAGGCATCACTTCACACAAAAAAAACAAAAAAAACAAGTGCACCCGCCACTTCACTACACTGCACAAAAATGTCCACCGTCCGTCATTTAGTCCGGTATTGATTCTTAGAATAGTTTTTTGAGTCAGGAGATGATAGGAAACATTATAAATCACTCTTCTTCTCGTTCTGGAAAACATGGTGTCATGAACACAAGGATTCCATTGCAGTGGTTGACATCTAAGAGCCGGTGTAGCCATATCTCTATATCCTACAGTTATAAAAGGCATTTTCTTTTTAGCGAGCCCATCACTGGTGGTGAACTGTCAGCTTAAACATTCAACATTTGGAGGGACTGTGCCGTTTGTATTTATCATT
Source organism: Sander vitreus (assembly GCF_031162955.1). Classification (NCBI taxonomy): domain Eukaryota; kingdom Metazoa; phylum Chordata; class Actinopteri; order Perciformes; family Percidae; genus Sander; species Sander vitreus. Next base: position 9,085,562 of record NC_135867.1, read on the forward strand.
AGCACTGATTCCCACTACACTATTTTTCGTTCATTGTATTTCAACACCATTGTCAAGCTCCTGCACAGTCAGTGCTGCGTTCGTTCCACATTAACAGATTTATGTCTTGCTGGTATTAGCCGTCGTTGAGGTGATGGCAAATGATCAGGCTGTCAAAATTCACAGCAACAGGCAGTGGTGGAATGTAACTAAGTACATTTACTTTAATTGAGTCTTTTCTTTTCATGGACTTTGTACTTCTACTCCGCTACATTTCAGAAGGAAATATTGTACTTTTTACTCCACAACATTAATCTGACAGCTTTAGTTACTTGTTACTTTACAAAAAAAAGATTTTTGTGCACAAAACACAGTAGTAGCTTATAAAATACAAGGTTTTATTATAAATTAAACTAACCAACAATATAGAGGCCTACAAGTCCAGCTGAAATGATTAGCCGGTTAAACACTTAGTTGATTGACAGAACTGTTTTGATTATTTCCTGTTTCTAAAATGTAATGTAAAATGATTTTTCTGCATTGAGTACTTTTTATACTTTAAGTACAGTTTCCTGATATGACTTACATACTTTTACAACATTTTCGATGCAGGACTTTTACTTGTAACAAGAGTATTTTTACAGTGTTACATTAGTACTTTTACTTAAGTAAAGGATCTGAATACTACCACCAGGTAGTCCTATAACCTCAGCACGGTGCACATGGCCACATCATTTGAATCACTACACAGAGTTATGTGCAGAGTTGTGTGGGTAATGTAGTTAGTGCTCAAACAACAGATGGGATTAAGCAACAGCTAACAGCTAATAATGAAGTGATGTAACACACTTGTAAATGCAACACAGATCACACACCAATCAAATTACAGCATTGACATTTTCAAGGACACAAGCCAAACATCAAGTACAATGTAAAGTACACATTTAATGTACTTGTGCTTCACTTGCAGATTTAAAGGTTTGTAATTATTATGCTAGATCGGATTACTAGAGTAGTATTACATCAAGACCTCTCAGCATGCTTTGCATGTCTACACCAAACCTCATTGCATCATGTTTCCATTTAGTCTTTTATGTTGACCTGAATAAAGCCTCACTCTTCATTCTGAAATGGAGAGAAAAAGAATAAGAAACAGCCCTTTTTCAACAGTTTTCATTTATCATAAGGAGCCTTAAAGGGAAATATATATTACAAACAAGAAAGCTGTTGTTGGTCCAACAGCCGAGCTAAACCTCATTCAATCATTCTGTTTGTTTTTTCCTCTTTCCTTCACTTATACTCCTCTCTCCATCTTCCTGCCTGCATATCTTTCTCACCTTCTCTTTCTCCGTCTGTCTCTCCCTTTCTGTGTGGCTACCCGTATCCAAATTACAGAGAAAAAGCTTGGTGGGGTCCAACAGCCTGCAGTTGTGGGGCTTTCTCCTGAATTATGCTATTTGTCTTAAAGGCCTGGTGGGTCTGCTTTCAACATTTTCACACATGTCCTGCAAAGGAAAGAAGATAAAAAAGAGAGCTGGTGATGGGCTGGGGGGAAGAGAGTGCATAGTGCGTGGTGTGTGTGTGTGTGTGTGTGTGTGTGTGTGTGTGTGTGTGTGTGTGTGTGTGTGTGTGTGTTACTATACGTATCAGGACCAAATGTATTCACAAAATAGGAACAAGGAGTTCAATTTCAAGGTGGAATAATACCTGGTATTCACATGTACTGTAGACTCTGAACAGCGGTAACGCCAAAATGCTACCAAAGAGTACCCCCTTGTTTCAGTGCAAATATACATGCAAATAACTTTAGTATTGTTGAGAGAACCATCTGGAAGGGCTTTAAGACTAAACTTTCCATTCAAAAGACCATTTTCTTTATCCATTTCTGCTCAAGGAGGTTTATTTCTGCTAGCCATCCACAACATTGCTGCTGATTCGCTTCCTGATTTCCCAAACTAGGGAGTGGCCCAAGGCCTAAAACACAGAACACAACATAGCATGAAAACGTGCATCAAACAAATGGCAGTGGCATTAAAAGGAATTTGCGTTAACTCGTTATTATCGCATTCATTTTGACAGCCCTACAAATAGCATATCAAAATGATGATTTTAAATATTTTACTTTAATAAAAACAAAAACTCTTTTTTTCATTAAACAAAAGTCAATCTTCTCAAACATGAAATGCTCTCTCAACACAAGCAGCCAAAATGTTGCCTAATTAAAATACTGCAAATTTATGATTTAAATTACAAACTCTCTGATCACAAAATGTGTATCATTTGCTGCGTTTGATCCACAACCAGTGTTTATAACGGGCAGATTGGCCACTTGGAGAACAAGGTTTTTTTCTGGTTGACTGACCTGCAGCCCAGCAATGAGCCAAGAAAGGGTGATTAAAGGATATGACAACAAATTACAAAAACAATACAAATACATAATGTAACATGAATGATGTTGAATTATTTATTTACCGTCATCAGCAGACAAACCTACAGGCTCCACAAGTGCATCCGCCTCACTACAAGTTCCTTTCTCTGCCACTGGCAACGTTTGTCTATCCCTCACAATCCAGCTAACCTTGATTTGAATAAATCAAGGTTAGCTGGACACTGAATAAATAAGCTTTGTGTTAATAAAATCTACTACTAAGACTTCCTCAAAGTTGAACATGGAAAACGAAATGTTAAAGAAAATGCTTTCACAAATAGCTGTCTGTTCAGTACACATAACAAGTGATATACATGAAGATGGTAAGATTCCATTCTTTATCTTTTAGTCTAAGTCTGTCATTCACAAATAATTCTGGCTATTAAATCAAAATATAAATTTTTACTTGCTCTATCAACAGTTTGTATCGTATCAATGTTTCTGCCTGTGTTCCTAGATGAAACAAAACATTGCACCTGCTTTTATGAGATATGTGTAGGCCTATTTGTGTATCTGTATGCATGTCAAAACACCATACAGGCAGGTGTGTGTGTGTGTGTGTGTGTGTGTGTGTGTGTGTGTGTGTGTGTGTGTGTGTGTGTGTGTGTGTGTGTGCGCACTCCTCATGACAGACACCTCCAGGCACATATTTCATGGCTTGATGGTTTCTCTGTGTGATGCCGGGGCCTGATAGCTTATCTGTGAAATCCTCCTCACTTTCCTGGAGTTTAGTTCAATACAATGTGGGAAAGAACAGCCATTGATAAAGAAACCCCAGCGAGAGGATAAGATCAGATACAGGGGCCTGATAACACCACTCAAGTTGGGAGTCTTAGGTCAAAGCAGGACAGACTACACTATCATGTACTTGGTATACACATCATACATCTTCTTTCTGCTTGCACATTACAGGTAACCTTTCCTTATTCTTGTTTGCATTGCAGATTTCCTTTATAAGTTTCCATCATTTTCAAAATATATCCATATCTAGCTACTGAAATAAGGAAAAAAATTGTAGTGATGATGAAAGGCATGAGAGAAAGAGAAATGTATTTTAACTATTTTACCATCTTATTAACCTGTACTGCAACATTTAGTGCTGTATTAACACCTCCCTCGTGAGTGATGTAGCCTATTTCATACTTTTATTACTGCTTTGCATGGTTGAATGGTGCAAGAAGATGGCTAGGGTCTGGGTTGCTTGGCTGTGTTTTGATGCTTTCTGTACTGAATGTGGATACTGTTGAAGTGTAACTGTGCTAATGTCTTGCTGCTTCCTGTAGCTCTGCATGGCTTATTGAGAAAGCTTATTTGTTGCTCTAGCTGTCTTTATAGTGTCTTGTTGACTTCTGTCGGTTAAGTTTAATCCGTACCAATGTCTTTCCGTTTCCAGTTGCTCTAGTCTAAAAACATCTGGCCAAAGGACTACAGTTGAAAATTAGCTGGCTCACTAACTTTATTTATAAAATAAAAAGTAAAAAGTAAAGTATAAAAAATGGCCACGTTGCAGCACTCTCTCTCCCAGTATACTGAGTACACTGTCCTAAATAGAAGATCATGAGTCTGTCTCATCTGTCGTCCGAACATGCCTCTCATGACTACAATTCTGTCCTGATTTCAGCTATAGTTTCCACCACATATTTACTTCTGACCAAGAAACCACACAGTAGTAGACATTCTCCAGCCGAACACCAGTTACACGACATGCAATGTTAAAAAAGCAAACAACAGAGCAGCAGGAAAGTAAACAGCAGCCAGCAGTTTTAGTGAAGTTCTTCGTAGTGTGTGTGAACAAACACAACCAGTCAAGTCGATGAGCTCACATTGAGCAGATGTCTCCGTTTTAGTGATATTTGACAGATGGACCCCGATTACAAATACTGGCTGTCAGGTGAAAGATGGACATGTACTTCCTGTATTTTCTAAGCAAAGAGAAATGAATGGTAAAGTATTTTTTATATAGGTGTTGAATGTGTCTTGGCAATGAGTGAATGTATCTTTAGAACGAGATTGTGTTTGCTCTTAAACCATAATACAAATGCGTCAAGTTGATAAGGGCTATCGCGATAACTGCAATATTGTCAAGCCAACCGTAAGGGATGGCAAGCGATTAATTAGCACCACGAAACGATTAAATCAATAAAATACTACTTTTAATACAATCATATTGCAGTATGATTAAGAATAAATTAGTCCCGCATTGCCAGACCTTCCTCCACAGCACTACAAGGGTGGGTCTGGCTAGTCCACATTTCGGGATGGGAGAAAACCATGCTCTGGTTTATTGGCATTTCTTTAAACCAATCACAATCGTCATGGGCGGCACTAAGCTCCACACTGAGCCACTGCAAAAAAGCCTCGGGAAGGAACTTGTTTTGGTGGAACGTATACATTCAAAAGTTGTTTAAGTCGTGCAAGAGAAAACTCAGATTGGACAGATAGTCTAGCTAGCTGTCTGGATTTACCCTGCAGAGATCTGAGGAGCAGTTAACCGTAGTCCTCATAAATTGACCAGAGTTTAAAATTTTAACACAAAGAAAGTGGAAGGAAATGGACATCGCCAAAAAAGACATGCATCCGGCGGAATTTCCTGGGGCACCGAAGCAATCCCGGAAGTGGAACTTTGTGGATATAGACTAAGAACAAATATACTTCTCAAATGGCCTGTAAATTGAAGTGTGCCGTTTGTTTGTTTTTATATTGAGGAAGTCTAAATTGATGGACATACGTTACACACAATGAATTAAAAAAAGTAGAGAGTGAGTAAACCAAGGATGGTTAAAGGAATACTGTGGAAAAATAGGGCAATACTTTGAGCATCCTTTTTGCAACATATGTTTGTCGTATAGGGACAAGAAGAGCGGAAGTTAAGAAAGAACACACAGACAAAGAATGACATGCAGGGTAGTGAAGCACAAACAAGCTTTGAACTTGTGTCTGAAGATGAGGGGTTGATGGTGTTAAAACAAGGTGGTAAATTTATCGTAATAGGTCTTCAAGTCAGCCTTATCTGTGTGTGCAAACACAAACACCTACTGCTGAATCAAACTCTACAGCAACACACACAAAAGCCTAAAGTCAATATCACTGCTTCTGGAGCTGCTGGTTGCTTTCCCCCCCCCACTGACGCATGCACGCACGCACACACACACAAATTCTTAAAACTCCAGCCAACTTCTCAGGGTGGCATTGTTCAAATACGGGCTGCCCAAACTCTGATTAATTTATTACAGGGCCAGGCACAGTATACTGTATGTGTGTGTATATTGAGTGCATGGAGCCGAGGATGGGGACAAAACAGAAGCAGTAGGGAGGAAGAGAGAGTAAGGGAAAGATGGCAACAGAGAACAGAGCAGAGAAAGAGAGCATGCAAATATATTAAAAAAAAAAAACGAGTAAGAGAGGTACAGAAAGAGAGAGAGAGAGAGAGAGAGAGAGAGAGAGAGAGAGAGAGAGAGGGGGGGGCGCATTTCGGGTTTGGATTATTAGTGCTCCCTAGTGGTCAGCTGGCGGATTTATTCATATGATTTATTACATTGTCCCTGCTCTGGGATTTTGTTTGTTCCCACTCACATCCCTTGCATATTGTTTTTATCATGTGTGACTTTGAAATTACCACTGCCTTTGAGCCTCTTAAGCAGGCTTGACATATACTTCAACCCCTCCAATACCATCACCACACCCACAACCTCTAAACCCCCCCCCCCACACACACACACACACACACACCACCACCACCACCAGCTCCCCTAACGCCGACCCACACATACAAACAGCCCAATAATGAATTCTAAGAAGCAGACCAACAAAGGCAATTGTACTGATGTATGTAGCTCTTAGGATGGGTTACTGTGTGCCAATGGACAATGTTTTGCCGAGTTCCGTCCCCATTGTTCCATTTGAAACAGAGTTAGGAAAATACCCCATTTATCGTCAAACAACGGCCTCATGTTTCAATATAAATGTTAATGCTGTCTTCCCGAGCACACAGTTAAGTCCATGGGGGGGTTCTCTGAATACAAGGAAGAAGGAGCTGCAGCCAACGGAAGAAAAACTACAAGGCAGTTTAGAAACAAGAACATAATCCAGCTTTTCACTAAAATCCTTTTTGGAGAAATGTCATATTGGATTATTAAAGTCCAAACATGGTCATTTTGGAGTTTTATTTTGTCCAATCGAAGAAATAAAAAGTCTAACTAAATAGTAAATTGAATACCTCTAGGATTTGGACTGTTGGTTGGACAAAAGACTACACATGGAGAACATTTGATGAAGTCCCCTTCCACTCTAGGAAATTGTGATAGGGTATTTTTCACTCTTTTCTGATGTTTTATAGACCCGGCAATTAATCTATTATGGGAATAACTGTTGTGGCAGCCCTAATATGCACCATCACATAAATACAAGCACATGCACATACACAAATAGTCAAAATGTGAATATATTTCAGGTCTGAATCAGGGCTCAATCCATGTCCTATTTTCCAGCATTGAGCACAAACTCTTCAAAAGGGCAGCAATGTCATCACAAGCAGCCCTCAGATCAGCTTATCCTGGCTTCTTTACTGTACCTCATACTTCCTCCATCTCTATGACATTCAGTGTGTGCAATAGACGTCAACTGACACAATCAGAATCAGAAAAAAAAGATGAGAATCAGAAAAAGATTTATTGCCAGGTAAGTGGCACTTACTAGGAATTTGTCTTGGTTGATGGCGCAGACATACAAACATATTTAAACAATAATATGAAACAAATAATACATACTACAATTATATAACATTAAGAAATAAAGAAAAAAGAGGCTGTATGGCTTTAGTGCAGGATGTGCAAAAGTGTTGAAGGATGTGCAAAAGTTCAGGATATATATAATATGTAGAGGACAGGATGTAGGATTAGATTTATTGTCAGTGGCCGATGTGTGTCGCATCTTCAAGTCTCAGCTCTACAGCCTATTTACCTACAGATTAGTTGTTTATTTGTTGCAGTTGTGACAGTATAATGACTAGTAATAACTTCCTCTTACTAAACAATTACCTACTTAAACATTTATTTTATATTTAGCATTCTGTAAAAAGCATGGATTCCAAAAACAGTGTCTAGCTCAAACTCCTCAAGAAATAATCAGATGCAAAAGAAAACTCAGAATCTGAAGCTGAAAACATCTCTGCAGCGAGAACACAGCCAGCGCATGTTTCTGCCCCTAACGAGTGCATTCAAGATCAAGACGGACTTGAAGTAAAAACAAGCAGCCGGTCCACAGGGAGACCTCTCCATCCTTGTTTCTTTCTCTCTCCTATGCTTATCCTGTGATCTATTCACTTCATCCCTCCATTTATTTGCCTCTGAAAATGGATGCAGGTAAAACTTTTCTCCTCAGCACCTTGGAGACATAAGGCATGCTAGAATAAACATTTCGTAATAGAACTATTGATTGGCCTTGGGTGTTTTTTTATCATTGCAGGTAAAAGTATTCTCAAGGTGATGGAGATGATGAAGGGTTCATTTATTTGTTTATTTATTTCATTCAATCAATGAAAGCTGGGCGAGGTGAGAAAAAAGATTTATGAAGAATAAAAACAAACACATTTTAACAGTGCATTTTATATTAAAGGATAGATTAAATCATAAAATAAAGAAATGCTGCAAAGTATAAAATATTTTGGAGACCAACAGCTGAGTGAGTGAACCAGATAGGAATTAACTTGGTATGAACTCCGTGTTGTTGAACTCTGCTGTTAATTCTTAATTCATCTCAATTTGTTTTAATCTCATGGCGAGAGATTAAAAAAATGTAAGCATCACTAATTAATGTTCCTTCCTGATCAAAGCTATAAGAATATTATATTATATATTATTGTAATAATGTGTTTTATTTTTTATTATACAGTATTAATCTATCCCAGATTTGCCTCACTACCACAAAATACATGCATAACTAAAATATTGTGTTTCAGTTGAGAAATTGGTGTCCATATGGTCTAAATGCCTTTACCACTGCAAAGAATGAAGTTCTGGGGAAACATCAGTGACTTTGAAAGAAAGAAACTAAGTAGAATCATTTATTTATACTTTTTTTATTGATCCCAGTGGGGAAATTACAATTTTATTTATATTTTTACACTCTGTTTGTTAAAACACACTATACACAGGCCTGAAATACACACACATGCTCAGAGCCTTTACATGCGCAAATGGAGAGATGTCAGAGTGGGTGGGCTGTGACTGCTGGACAGGCGCCCTGAGCGGTTGGGGAGGGTCCGGTGCCTTGCTCAAGAGCACCTTGGCAGTGCCCAGGAGGTGAACAGGCATCACTCCAGCTACCAGTCCACACTCTACCCAACCCCCACCCAATAATAATAATAATAATAATATTGATCTTCAAAGATTGATACTGGTTATTTTATCCCTAGCCTCAGCAACACATGTTAACATTTACTACATTCTCACTACAGTATTTCTAGACTTCATGTTTACATGTCAGGCTGAATAAACATGTCAGGAGTACGTTTAAGCTGTCACCAACATGCACTGAGCTTGAACAGTCAAGCGATCCAGAGATCTCAAGTGGCTCGAGAGGCTACTTTAAAGCCTGGAGTAGAAGATGAGTTCCCTTCATCTTTCTCAGACACACCGAGTCCTCAATTTTTCTCCCACTGAATCATCTCATCTCTTTCACACATGCTTACCACTATTGCACTCCCTTTCTTTTTCTCTCCTTCTATCTTTGACACTCTCCCCTTATTCTCTTTCATACTTTCCTCTTTCTATTTCTATTTATCATTCTCCAGCTCTGTACTTTGATTTTTCACTCTCTCCTTCTATTACTGTGTAGTTTCACAGGCTCTTAGGGTGCATTGTATCCCCCAGACACAATGCAATCCATTCATATTACATCAAGAGACACTGACACCAATTATTTGAAGGGTACATAAGGCTGCCCAACCCCATGATCCAGAGGATGAAGGGGGAATTGAGACAGATGGACAGAAAGCTGGGAGGAAGATAGAAAGAGAGACAGATGAGGGACATTTAAGCTTGGTTTTGGGTAAAAGTATATGTAGAAAGTTTGATTAACTTTATTGGACTGGGAGCAGCAGTCAATTCAAACTTCAATTTGTGTCCTACTGCTTATTTGAGACATAATGCTTAAACTCATCACCTCGAAACCCAACTTAATCTCAGCATTACTACCAGTTTCAAAACAGAGATTGTCATCTCAGAACTCATGTCATGTTTATTCTGACACCGGAAGTTAGTTTCAGATAAACGTGCTGTTGCTATAGCAACCCCTACTAGGAACAGTTATCTAGCAATTGTTGCTTAATATAACACCAAGCTTTTTCTTTTACAAGGTCGTCTACCACCCAAATTACAGCATTTATTTTTCTCCAATGGCCCAAAAGAACTAGTAGTCCATGGATCTCAGTTAGGTGAACTGGAGATTCCTCACATTCTCAACTTTGTGACAAACAGCATAGGCACTGCCTTGTCTGACTCCACACACACACACACACACACACACAACAGGATGATAACACATACACACTCTGATGGTGATGACCAAATCTTTCACTGCAGTTTACACAAGCATTTCTTCTGCTGTAGGTTTCTTTAACTTCAAGAGCTTCAGACCGTACAAACTAGCGAAACAGTTAAAACTCTTTTCACATCGCATCATTCCAAAGAGCACTCTCCCTCCTGTCCTCTGTCCATTCACGGCACATGTTCTCCCACTCTTGACTTGCTGCTCCATTTCTCCCATTTTGTGTGGGCATTAAGTCCTCTTCTGAGGTGGTGACTGTCATTGTTTTCCATTTTGGACGACGCAAAGCTCTTCAGGCATCTTCAGGCGGGAGGGAGACAGAGAACCAGTGCCCAGCCCAGGAACCAGGGATCCGTAACCAATCTACCATGATGCTTCGCTCTGCAGTTCTGGGAGTGAAGTCAATCTCCCGCTTCATAATTTTGTTACACACATTCAAGCTCAGATGTGCACGCAGCGACTATAGAAGCCCTACTTTTTAATCACATGTGCCCTTACAATAATGCAGCCACACACCTCCATTCCAGTTTTGCTCTTTTTTTATGTTTTGGAGGTTAAAGTCTGTTGATAAGTTGTCTATAGGGCTGGATCCGAATATTCGAATATTCGTTCGATGGGTAGGTATTCGATTTAAATGTTGGGATTAGAATATATTCAGTTTTTTTTTTTTAAACATACAAATTAACAAATGGATGGATATTGGTGTTCCCGTACCATTTGCAACACAACCATTTGGTAGTTTGACCAATTCTTTTTTTTCTTCGAATGACTTCTGTGTACAGCAACTTGTTTCTGTTTTCTCCCAATTATTCATTTTTATTATTTTTTATTATTCTCTTTCTATTAAGATGTTTTGGGTGCATGGGGACATTTAATCCTGGTGGAAATAGTTTCAAACCCAACTGCTTCAGGTAAGTCTATAAATCATGAAAAAAAAAAATAAAAAAAAAATAAAAAGATCTTCCAGAACCTAAGATGATATCTTCCAATTGCTCTTTCTATAAGAACAACAGTGCAACACCCAAATGCCATGCCATTTACAATGATATAAAACACAGAAAAGCAGCAAATGTTTGAGAAGTTACATTGCATTTCTTACTTTCTATGTATGAACACACAAGCCCACACATATGCAAGAACAGATGCAACACACACACACACACACACACACACACCATGTGCATGCAGTCAGATACATGGAAGACACATTACTAGTGCCCATAATACACACAAATTATAGGCTGCAAAAATACCTCTAGCTACAGCTGTTACTACTGCAGGTGACATGTAGTGTATGTCGGGAGTTGTGATATCTGTCAGACACACACAGACATGACAGTGTGGGACTTTGAAGCACAGTGCTGCTGCTGCTGCTTACAGCACCACCAAACAGCGTAATTATAGATGATCTCCTTTACGTGGAGGAAAAGTCCACAGGCTGCAGTGAACAGACCCCTGACAGATTCTAGAGGGGTTTTTTTTACAAGCCAGTTATTTTCGCTTATCAGAAGATCTTTGACATACAAAAAGTACAATATGGAGAGTTCTGATGCAGCATTTCCCACTGTTTTAGGTCAAGTTTGATTTAACCTACCTAGTTTTGAAAATACTCCAGTCAGCAGACACAATAGATAAAAATGATAGATCAAACACAGATGGTATGCCCCCTGCAAACCCACTCCCTAGAAAACCTAATAGTCTATTTAATGGGTCAACCCTATGATGGGGTTTATGATGTATTGGGCAATCTTCTGCTCAAACCCCGCAGCACTCAAGCCCTTTTCTTCCCTTCGCAACATTTATAAGGACCAACCTGGCCTGAGATACAGTACAGCAGTCTGGAAGGAGTAGAGACAAAGATGGAGGTATGAGAAAGGGAAAGAAGGGAGGGAGGATGGAAAAGTGAATGAAATGGAGGGAGAAAGATCTAATCCAACACCTATGGTGAAAGAAAATCCATATTATACTTGTACTGGCACGTGTTGTCCCTTCTCACTCCCCCTCTCAGTAATGATGTAAATAAAACATCAATTCTCAGAGGCCACCAATTTTTACCCCCATCCTCAGTTGTTTTTATTAAGAATCAAAGGAGCATTATGTAATACATAACTTTGATTGCCCTCCGAAAAGTGGTTGGATTAGAAAAGCTGCTCGCCTCTGGCAAAGACCCCAAGCTGTTCCATTCTTTGGCAAAATATTTGCTCAGTGATTGGTATTGATCAAAAACACTACCAACCACTGCAGAGAAAGTTTGACAAGGGTTAAAGTGCCCATATTATGAAAAAAACACATTTTCTGGGATTTGGGGTGTTCTTTTGTGTCTCTGGTGCTTCCACACGCATACCAACTTTGAAAAAAATCCATCCATGCTGTTTTGAGTGAGATACGGTTTCTGAATGTGTCCTGCCTTCAGTCTCTGGGTGAGCTGTTGTTGTGACGTCACAAGCCGAAACGTGCTGGCTAACCGCAACCGTTAGCTCGTAGCGTTAGCATGCTAACGCTAACGCTAGCATGCTACCTCGTTCTCAATAGCAAAGCACTGCTACAACACACACAAGTTCACCATAATCTCCAAAAGAACTACTTACATGTGCGCCCTCATTTAGAAGTCTCCCAGATAATCCTGCCTTGTAACTGACCGAAGTTGGAGAAACGGCCTTTCTTTTACTACTTTTTTTTTATTACTTTTAGCTAGCTGACATGATCTACATCTGAGCTACTGCATGTGCGAGTGCAATCAAAGATAGTACAGAAGAAGAAGAAGAAGAAAAGAGGTCTCACTCTGTAGCTAAAACAGAGACCAGGTGAAAAGAGGATCTGCAGCAGTGAGAGAGAGCTGTGCAGTACAACAAAAATATGGTGTTTTTTGAAAATTAAACCATGTAAACCTATTCTGGTACAACCTTAAAATACAATTATGAACCTGAAAATGAGCATAATATGGGCGCTTTAAGACAGTTATTCTGTACTATGAGAAAGCAGAATTCCTTATCTTTTTCCCTTTAAGTGAAACTGAAATCCTTAGAAAGTCTCTGAACTCTCCAACTCTGGTGTTGTTGGTGGATGTAACAATTTGACTTTTCTCCCCTGATACCAGCTATATCCAAACTCAGTTTTTTATTTTTTGATCTTGATGAGACTGCATCGTTATGATGCATCAATGTCAGTAAAGACAAGATTCACCACATCCTCACCTAAAGACAGACTCATGTCTCCTGTCTATTGATGTTGTGTACCGATACAGGCCTTACAAGCAGGGCTGCACTGCTGAGAGTAATGCAAACAGTGATCAGAGCCAATGCTACACTCGCTCCTCTGCTTTTCCTCAAAAACCAAAACTCGTTACACAGTTACTAAAACTTTTCTGAGCCGCTCTCCTTTATCAAGCTTTGTTACGTGTGTAAGTAACTCTAACGTGACATGCAATGTTTTAAAACAACCCCCAGACAAAAGTGCAAAAATAACAATCTAAATTGTATCAATTTTTGGTAGCTTTATTTAACACCGAACAGTATTGTCATCACTCCCATTTTCACAGTAAACACCTACCACTGCCTTCACATGAAAATGCATTGAATGTGAAGCACATACAGTAAGTAATGAGTAACAGCAGTATCTTCATACACCAAAATGAGCTCCCAGCAACAAATGTATGGAGCAGAACTGAAAATATCAAAGTGTTCAATGTGGATCTGTCACGTTGGGCTACTTAAAAAGGTCTGTATCGGGGCTGATACCTGATCTGACAAATTAGACCCTTGACAGTGAATCCATACTATTTACACCAATCAAGTTGCATATGTTAAAAAACATGAAACTTGAAAACTGGAAATGAGCCTGAATATAACATACTAAAATGCATGTCCTAATTCACTACTAGTTTTGAACATACCACACTGACCAATTGAAATCAAATAAAAATGTGTCTAGTTGGTGTGTGTGGTCAGTTCAATAGGGAGCACAGGGAGTTTCTACACATGAACAGACCTACAGAAAAGTCACACTCGCACCCTGCAGCAATTACAACATATTGCCTCATGGTCCCCATTGGATTTCCTCATGTTTAAAACACACAATTTCCATCTAAAAGCAAACTAGTTATTGATCATTAATTTAAACCTGGAGAAGAATTTTTAAAGAGACTCGCAGATTTTCAACATTTCTGTCTAGTCCAGTTTAACTTTTTCTCGCGAATACCTATCAAACTTTTACATAGACGCATCTCAAACACTCTCAGTGAAGATGACGCAAGGACAGCAAAGTTTAGATCCTCTTTTACTTTTTCCTTCTTTCAGGTGCTTTTGTCTCTGCTAACAAGAAACCATTACACAGAAAGCACATATTTTATCACACTTTTACATGAATATATTTGACTTATATCTAACATAAAAGGACATAAACAAAGATCTTAGACTATGTACATGCTGGTAAGATAATGTAACATTTTCAATTGCAGTGGAGTGGTTGATTATGACCTTTACTTTATGCCCATTCTTTGAAAGAGCATAATATAATAAATTATTTGTTGTACCTTATTATTTGTCTCTCAAATGTAACTTGTAACAATATTTCAAGAGATGGTCATTTTTGTGATTGTTATCTTGAATACAAGGGTTTGTTATTTTACAGAGATCCTAACTTGACTGCCACACAAATGCGGCTTAATCCATTCAAGTCATTGAGTCATGTTTAACGTAATCCAACATGTTCGAAAGAAAAAGGAGGATAATGCAATCAGGTTTGTTTACTCTTAATCCAGTGTTTGATATATTGATCATGTTTGTTATAATATAATTAAGATTTCTACCATTTCTTTCTGACACTGTAAAAAATGCAGTCAGCCAAGATTCATCTCCTGCTTCCTCTACTGTGATTGGTTTGTAAAAACATTTCCTATTGATGAACTTATCTTTAGAATGTTGTCTATATTTTATTTTATGTGTCTATGTTTATCCAATTGTTCAGTGAGGTTAACTATGTATTTATTGCATTGTTAAAATTAATTTAGGCCCATTACTCCATTCCTTGCAACCCTTATTGTATATTTTAGATTTTTCAAATTGAGACTTTTGGTTCATATTTAAAGAGGTATAGTTCTGATGTTATGTCTCTTGTTGTTAAAAGTGTACTGTACAGTGGTGCTCATAAGTTTATGAACCCATGCTAAAGTTGACTAAAAAGAGGAATAAAAAAATCATCTTTTGGAAATTGATCTCAATGCCTTAATCAAAAAAATGAGGAAAAATCCAATCTTTAAGGACACCAATTTTCTTTGTGAATGAATAATGTATCGTAAATAAATAAATGTTCTTCCTTAAAATACAGGGGGCATAAGTAAGTACACCCCTATGTTAAATTGTATTGTATTCCTCCTTTTAGTCAACTTTAGCATGGGTTCATAAATTTATGAGCACTACTGTATATGAGGCACTCAAACATAAATGGTAAAAATTACAGTACAAAGCAGAACATTTGAAATCAATTAAAAGCAATACATTATTTTAGTTAGGGCTGCATGATTATGGCCAAAATGATAATCACGATTATTTTGATCAATATTGAGATCACGATTAATTACCACGATTATTTGTTGATTTTAACCAAAACTAATTTTATTGTCACATAGGCTAATTATAACTGCTTTTACATCCATACTGTGCTACATTACTGCCAATACATCCATATTGTGCTACATTCCTCCTTTGTTGAAGGATACTATGAAGGAGTGTGCCATTTCAGCTGTTGTGCGACCGCTTTCCACACATGCACGTTTGCCGTGAAAAGATACAGGCAACACAATTTTCTGTTCACGTTAAAATCTACCGGACGAAATGGCAACATGGATTACGGTGCCACTTAAACGTCTGCGTTGCGCTTTGATGCTCAAAAACAGACGTTGGAGGCAACAGAAACATTGCTGCATCTCACGCTAGTAAACACTAATAACACATTACACAGCAGGTAACGTTAGCCTACCATTAGCTACAATAGTAACTGGATTAAACACGGCTAAAATACTGACAGCTAAACGGTGTAGTGTGACTGTATTTCACTGTAGAGGATTCCAACAACGGAGCAGCGGAACAGTCTGCCGCTAAAGCTATGAGCTAAAAGACTCAAACTAGCACTGGTCACTGCTGTTGTCTGAGAAACAACACAGACGGGACAAAATGTTGCGTTTACTGGTAAACTGGTAAACCTTGTGACGAGTTATGACCGACTGCTACCTGTTGTGGAATTTTCCTCACGTTACTCTGTCCTCTGTGACTGTCTACATCGGAACTAAGCTGGGCGGTGCAGGGAACAACTCCGATTGGCTCATGGAGGCAGACAGACAGTGGTTACGGACCTTTGGGGAAAAAAACATTGATACGGAGCGTTCTATGAACGGAATGACGCATTTTAAATATCGCTCGATCATGTGAATTTGATCGTGGGAAGCCAAAATCGTGATTGTGATTCAAATTTGAGTAATTGTGGAGCCCTAATTTTAGTTGTAATATACAGCACCACACATACATTACCGATAACCTTTAAAATAAAAATGATTTCAGGTAAAATGTTCCTATGAACCCTTAGCCTGTCCTAAAATGTCATCCAGTTCCAACTGCAATCACTTCAAAAATCAAATGCTGTGTCACAATAGCTGTACAAAAAACACCCACAGTGACACACAATCTAAAGCACACATTCTGTGTATGTACTGTATACACAATTACAAACAGATTTCCTACAGACAATTTCCTGTTCACACAAGTAGAATCTCAGTATTATTTGCTCAGCATTCCCTTTACAGTGACCATACAGATATCTACACCGACTCACTCACTCAGACACACTGCTTACTCAGATGCTGGCCACTCCGTGATATATGGGAGGTCAGTGGACTAAACATTTTCTCTCTCTGGGCTGCAGGCTTGCAGCGGTCTGCTTGGTCAGCACACAACTGCTCACCCTTATCAACATATAGGGAATACCTGCAAGGACTGCCTCAGTTAGAAAGTCGTGATGAGTGTGTGTATACTTAAGTGTGTTTGTGTGTGCCTGTGCCTCCAGGACAAACTTTGTGTGTGTGTGTGGGCTGGTGTGTATCAGAGGATTATACGGAAAGAATTTCTCCTGCCGGTCTGCAGCTTGTTTTGTTGCACGGTGAAAAAAACATCACATAATAGCAAATCGTTTTGACTATAAAGAGTAACTGACAAGGGATTAAGGTTAATTTTAACATTTCTTCTGGTAGCATTGTCAAAATGCATATCATGTAACAAATCCTAGCCTCGGTGGTGTTAAAAGGAATTGAATCCATATCAGATACCATCTGGATCAACACTAAACCCCTTTGAAAGCTTTGATAATACAGAATAACATATGTAGATATGTAAAAAAAAATTATCATCAACTTGTATGAAAAATATCCTCATACTGTATGTACTATATAAGTATTGTGTAAAGCCAGAAAATATGTGCAATGAAAACATCAAGTAACTAAAAGTAACTATAAAGAAAATTGCCAATAATTCCCCATTCTGCTCAGCAACACGAATGGGCTACATATGTTTATATTCAAAATTCGGTACCATTAGGTCACTCTTGTTCAATTGTTCGGGTTCAATTTGCCTCGGTGGAGCCCAGCTGTGATGGAAGGAAGCTGTGCTTTTAATCAGCAGGTAAATTACACATTAAGTTATTAAAATGATTGGTTACAGTGAACTATGTTTATAGCACTCGAAGATGACCATCACTCAAACAGGGGTAAATAATGCAAAGGCAGTATTTGTTAGTAGGATCAATTCATCATTGGTTTTGTATAGAATATCACCAGCCTTACAAACAGGTAAATACGCTCTGATGATGTGCCATAAGAGAGCTGTGGAGGAGCTGAGCTATGAGACGGATCACTTCCCTGTCAGTCATATCCCTGTGGAGAAAGGCTTGTCAGATTGACTTTGCAACAGTGGTGACAAAAAAATAATATGTAAAGATCCACATGGCTATCAATGTCAAAGCCCAATTTCAAGATTTGTATCACATATGGCTTAAAAACATGTGGGCGATGTCCTCCGCAACTTTGTTCTGCCTATTAGCTGTGCCCTTTTGTATGCTTGTTTTCTACACCACAGAACGTTTCTCAGTCCTCCCACTGAAGTTGTTATTTACTGGCTTGAAGATTTCATTTACATGACAGAAAATATAATCATTGTATCCCTTAGTGGTACACCTCCGTTAAGTTTACGGCTGTGTGAGCAATTACTTTCATATGGATTCACTGTGATTAGATAGCCTGGTCTGTCTCATAATATTTTGTGAAACTATGAGTATGGTCTTATGCAAATATTATGCACAAACTGTGGGAGAAAAGTCATTGCCCACCACAAAAAAAAAACTGTAGATATCTAGAAAAAGGTTGTAGTTTGATAAAGTTTCCAAGTAAAGATATAGGGGACGGGATGAAAGATAAGTATTTGCATCCAAGTCCTGGGATGAACTATGGGTTCTTTAAAGTGTTATCACCAAAACACATTGTGTGTATTCTTAAGGTCTAACCACTGTGTCAAATGTTCTTCCTTCTATGAAACTGTATGACTATAAACTGTAAAGTATATGATGAAAACTGATAAACTCACCGATTTCCACCCTTAGGGCTACAATCTTTTTGCTCATTCTCACCTTGTTGTACAATGTGGGTATCCCACTGAGGCCAATTAACAACTGAAAATCTCTCAATCTGAAAACCCCAACACGCCAATTAAATATTTTCTGAAAAGGTCATCAGGCAACATATTTTAACCTAAAATCTCATGTACAGTTTGTGATTTTTTGTTTGTACAATAGGCAGTCAACTATATCATGCAGACATACATCGCAGATATCATTAATATAACTATTCACACCATCACCACCATGTTAATCCTCAAATTTAAAACAGAGAGGAGAAAGGGGTGGGGGACATGAGATGACAGAAGGTATAAGGTGAAAATCACATTGGGTGATGTGGAACAAGGATGGCAGGAAGGCGCAAGCAGGACTCATTATCGAGTAGCACCTCTTCTGGCTGTATTTGTACGTGTTGACAACAGTGCAGAGTGGGAGGTTAAGAGGAGAGAGAAAAGCAGATAATTAAAAGGGAAAAGGTGGGGTGGGAGGGACAGTAAGATCATAAATAAGGAGCAGCATAGATACAAAAGAGGAAGAGGATACAGTTCAATTTTGCGTTTGCTTTCTGGTGAAGGTGTGTTACAAGTGCCTTATTTTCTCCTATGTTTCCTAAAAAATAAGGAGATATGTTGTCCTAAGACAACCAGTTTCCATTTCATTGCCATTACTGGTGGGCACGAAAAGATGAGGGAGGGATAAGATAGCACACCTACAAGTTGGTATTATTTTGGTATTCATTCTTGTAGCATTAAAGGCATAATGTTGGTTGTCAGCGCTTACCTCAGTGTCCGTGACAAATACATTGTGTTTCCTGCGATTGCTTCACAATAAAAGTCATCCTGTGTTTCCCAGTTGAATACCTTTAATGTGAAGCAGCACCGGTAGGAAATGTTGGGTTTGCATTAGCAGCAACTTACTACAGCTCTGATATAGAGAGGGTAAACAATAACCGTCAATCAATAAGATAAAATTACAAACTGTAACACTAGATTACATTCAAGCATTGTTTCCTGTGAATCCCTTGTGAATGTGAAGATAGTCAAAACCCCACATGAGAATGACAGATTCTGTCCCTAACAATGAAAACAAACATATAGAGAGGTCATTACTAAAAAAATATACAGTGAATGGCTATGCTGGAAAAGTAGTCAAATAATCAAAAACAGATCCTAAGGATTATGACTTTAACATCTATATATTGTATACATTTTTATATATCATATTTACATTATTATATTTCGTTGTTGAGCTATGGAGTGGTCATTTAAAAGACTGAAAGCCCCCACACTGCAGTGCTTGCCAGATACTGTATCTAAATCAAATATTTTCAGCATTGAACACAGCACAAAACAAGAATAAATTGACTTTAAAAAAAGAAATCATAATACATAGCTTCATTTAAGTTCCACTATTCAAACTATAGAGACTGAATGTCACCTTGGTTTCACTCAACAAAATTTCTATTCTCCCATTATCAAGGCCTATTATCAATGCTTATCTTTGTCCTCACTGTTTAGAACAAAACTCAAATGAAGCAATACCAGGATGAAGGAGAGGGCGGACAAGCAGCAGTATCTTCTTTGCAACAGAGAAAACAGGACAGTGGAGGTATATGTACCTTTATAGGCAAAAGGGGAGAGATGAAGTAGTGAAAAGAATCGAAGAGAGGAGAGGTCCGACGGAAATCAGAGATATGTGGTGCAATAGAAGAGAAGTCTAAGGCCTTTCGCTGTCCACTGCACATGAAAGAGTTTGATTATCCTCCATCAGACCACATTTTACAGGCTCTAAATAGCTCTTAAATAGTACGCTTTACTGATTTTCTTCCAACACAAACGTTAAGATGAATACCTTAACAGTCACAGGACACACATCATTTCAATTATTGTAAGGTCTCATTCATATCTGCCAAATGAATAAAGTATACATTATATTTTGCATCTTGATTACATTTTGTTTTGACAAATCACAGGAAAATTGGTTTCTGAAAGAAACCTAAAATTAACCACTTTCTGTGTAACAGAGGATTTGTCTTGAGGAAAACAAAAAGAAGTTTGCTATTTAGAACAGCAAAGTGAAAACCTTTGCTGGCTATAGGTTCAATCACTACTGTGTTTTATCAATAGGTGACAGAGGGGAGCAAAACAGGATTACATTTATGTGAAAATGTCACATATTACTTTTACAGGCTTGGTTGCTCAAACCTCAAAACAATGAAAGCAGTGTGTGCCAGCAAGAAACACAAGATTGTTGCACAAACCCAATTATATGCTGACATCAACAAAACACATCTTCTGCAGTGCTATGAAATCAGCCTCTAGTCCCCAGAGAAACAGTACAGACCATCCAGATGAATGGCGCCAGTGCCTGGATGTCCCCGTTAACCCGCCGGCAAAACTGCACTAGATGACTCCGTCAGCTAGCGGTTGAAAATCGGTGACTTGCCCTCTTTAGTGTTAAGCTTAGCGCAGCACCATTGTTAACACAACACTGGCTTAACCAGTTAGTTAGTCATCATGCCCAGCTCCGCCCTCTTGTCCAAATAAGGTCACTTTTGGCCCAAAGTACCAAGATGGCGGCGCCTAAATTGCAAACTCCTTGCTTCAAAACTCCAGTCCACAAACCAATGGGTGACGTCAGTTATGCCACATCCATTTTTTTACATTCTATGTCTAAGATGCACTGAAGACAATGAACTGATATAGTGTATAATAGGACTGGAAAATCACCAGTGGTATAATCTGAAGAAGTCAATATGGCACATGTTGGGTCTAACTAAAGCATGAGAAATCATAGCAAATCATAAATATACTAGAGCTGACCCGATAGCTTCGAAGCTTTGATCGTTGCCATGGTAATTGACGTCCAAATCAGTTTTTAAAATGTTTTTTTTTAGTATTATATATGCAGAGTTTTCCATAGATTCATTTATTTGTGGCCGCCCACCACAATATCAACATTGACAGCCACATATTGATTTTTTTTTAATGGGTAAAATCTTATTTTATTGTAAAGCTGTACACAGTGCATTGGTTAGCTCAGTCCCTCCCTGTCCCTCTCTCTCTGCAAACACATGCAGATCCATCTGTGAATAGCCCCACGGCCATCTCCTCTTTGTGCAGACTTTGACTGCTTGACTGCAACAAGCCCCTGTCTTTGCCATATATCTACGGCAACAGCTTTCACGAGTTCACCTGGAATTACCAAACCGTAAAAAAGTCTGTTTTTCACTGCCATTGTTCTTCACATAAAGCCTAACATTAGCTATGATAGCTGACCTCTAACGTTACATAACGTTAGTTGAGTTAACTTTAACCAGCCCGGTTCTATGTGAAAAAAGGACAGAGAAAAAAACATTTGCTGTTCGGTAGTTTCAGGTGAGCTGTGTGGTGATGCTAGGCTTCGGAGCAGCGGGAATAAATGCTGAAGGTGCTCATGTCAGACTTTTATTTATCCATTAAAATGAGAATACAGTGGAACAACAATAGTATTAAGGACTCAAGTGCACTCAACACTGTCTAAAGAACATACAACAATAATGTGTTAAAAGGACAAAATAGCATGCATCTCCCAACAGCTTCTACTCTCATTGTGTGGAATACCTGCTGCATACCAAGCAGAAAGCGGAGACTTTACACCTTAACCTCAAATTTCCAAAACACTGTAGGCCCAATATCAGACCCAATATACTATTCAGTGCAATAATTAAACAAGAGATTGTTAAGAAAATTACAAGACAGAGTTGTGAAAACTAATCAACAGTACAAATATTAGAAACGCCGGCTGGTCAAAAGCTATTGTAAACTAAATGTCAGTGACATGGAATTAGTAGTGTGAATGTGCATTGTGCTTGTAGAGGGTTTAAATCATACCTGCAATTAATGTTTTTAAAGGATTATTTTTTAGGCATTTTAGGCCTTTAAGGCCCTGAAACACCAAGGCGACCGTCAGTCCAACTCGGGCAGTCGCCCAAAAGATAGTTTATAAAGACAGTACCATTCCAAGATGGCGCCCGCATGTATACATGAACGGTACTGTCTTTATAAACTGAACGGTATTGTCTTTATAAACTATCTCTTTAATAAACTGTCTGTACACTTACAAAGTTCTCAATGCTTCGCTTTACATGTAGGGACCCTCATTATGCTACCGTGGAAGTATGGTGCTATTTTGAGCTTTGTTAGTGGTATAGAAATAGCGATTTCTTTTTACTTTACCCATGCCCCGAAGACTAGCGTTATAAGCTAATTAGTGGTTTGCGCTAAAACATTTGATTAGCATGAAAACAAATCGCAGAGAACGGTTGACTCATCTGTTATTAACCCCTAGGTTCATTTTGCGCCAGATTTGTCCTTTAAATAAATATAAAATAACTAAACGTGTTTTAAAAGATCTCTACATACATTACAATATAAACTAACGTTAATAAACTAATATCCCATACCGTGAAATTTAATATAAAGACCGTAATAGACCTCCCTCTCTCTGCACCATTTGCATTTCTAAACAATTAGCCCCCTAGCAAGCAAGCTAGCTTACCAGCCAGTCGGCTGGCCTCTAAGTTAGTAAAATGTAACAACGTAATGCTATATTAACACGCTCTTGTCACATCGTAGGAAAGTACATTGCTATTGCTACATGAGTGGCAAGTTTTTTTGGCTGCCGCTGCTCTATCAAGCGAATGCTTTGTTGTGGGTATCATAGCATGTTTGTTTCTGGTTTCCCTTTTTGAATGACGAATAGAATAGATTACCGCCGCCTCCTGATATGGAGAGTTATTTCCTCTCACGCAGGCGCAGAACGTACGTGGTACTTGGCCGTCGGCTGTAGGCTGCGGTGTGTTCCAGTGCTAATTTTTGGCCAAGACAATGGCGGTGTGGGCCGACGCAACACGCAGCCTTCGTCGCCACTAGTTCCTGGCCGTCAGCTTGGTGTGTCAGGGGCTTTATTTGACAGGACAGCTTAAGACATGAAGGGGCAGAGAGAGGGGGAATGACATGCAGCGAAGGGGTGCAGGTTAGAATCAAACCCGTGGTCGCTGCGGCAAGGACTGAGCCTCTGTACATGGGACACACGCTCAACCAGGTGAGCTACCCAGGTGCCCCATGACTATTTTTTTCTTATTGACTAAATCTATTGATTACTTTTGCAGAAGAAAACATTGTTTCATCTATTAAAACAAAAAAATCAAAGTGTCATATTCAAATTGCTTATTGTGTCTGAACAACAGTTAGAAAGCCCAAAGGAATTGAATTTACAATGATAGGCGATAGAGAAGCGCTCCCAATGGCAAAGCTAAACCCCACACTTTTGTTTTAATAAATTACTTAACATGATGAATTGATAATTTAAATTGTTGTAGATTATATTTCTTATTGATCGACTACTCGTTTAAACACTACAGCAGATGGCATATAATATGTATGTAACATTCAATTAATTTCAGGATTTTGAATGTCATGACGACTCACTAAAAGAAATAATTCCCAAGTGTAATAACCTGACTGTGGAAGCAGCAGCAGGTTTTCCTTTCCTTTCCATGGTTGAAAAAGCACTTGCCAGTATCAATATCTGCCATCAACAGCAGCTGGCATTTCTGGAAGCTGGAAACTACTCAAGCTAACCATAAGGTGTTTACATTTGAGGCACTTAGCTTATCCAGAACGATTTAGGATGAGTGCAGCAGTGGAATAAATTATCTAGGATCAACTACGTTGCAAACAACCAACACTGGGCTCAACAGATATTTTTTCATGAAAGGAAAAACAAAAAGCAAAAAGAGAGAGTTGAAGGTTTTTTTCTTCTTCAAGTTGAATATTAAAATGAGTTGAGGAGGTATACATGGGAGAGGGACCATATGTGAGATTCTGTTTTCGCTGGTGGCAGTTCAGAAATTTCCAAATGGAGCAGTTACTACAGTTAAAACTGAATTGAATTAGTCAAAGAACAAAGAATTTCCTCATATGACAATAGGCATGAAAGCTGCCACTCAAACTCAGGAGCTGACTAGACAACCGGACCAAGACCTGCATGAAAAGGTGGGTCCAGTTCAAAGTGGACTCTAGTGCAGTTGGTTGGAGTGTGAAAGTACAGCAGACCAACCACAGGATCTGATTTTAGCATGGCTTAAATAGCATAACAGATTGTTATCTGTTAAGAGAGTGCTCTTAAAATCAATCTGTATAATCGCTGTACATAGTTATGCACATTTGGTATAGTGGTATAGCGAGTTTGCGTTTTAACATATTGAATGCGGAATTATTTCTCCATCAGTAATTAAAACAAAACAGAGGTGCGTTGTGTTTGTGTCCTCCATGTATTTTATCAGTTCCTCATTAAAAAGTGAGTGAAACGCAGAAACCTCCCACTGACATATGAAGTTGAGTTGTGGTCTTGACTAATAATACCCAGGATACATTTTTAAACAGTGAACTTGTTTAAAAAAAAAAAAGTTTTCTTTGTTTGAAAAGTAACTTGAGAAAATCTGAAAAAGCATCCAGGTCATGCAAGAAATGTTTTCTCTCACTGGATTAAGGAGACATTGTCCAGCACCTCTCTGAATACCACACAGGAGGAAGACATTCAAGGTTCGTCGAAAAAGTCGTCCAAGTACAAGTCTTAAAGTGCTCATATTATGCTTATTATCAGGTTCATAATTGTATTTAGGAGGTTGTACCAGAATAGGTTTACATGGTTTAATTTTCAAAAAACATATTTTTGTTGTACTGCACATTGCTGCAGCTCCTTTTTTCACCCTGTGTGTTGAGCTCTCTGTTTTAGCTACCGAGTGAGACATCTCACTTCTGTTCAATCTTTGTTGGGAGTCGCACATGTGCAGTAGCTAGGTAAGGACAACTACCAGGTCAGAAGCAGAGTATGAGGACGTGCCACGCTAGCAGCTAGGCGAGCATTATTATATGTGTTACAAATTGACATACGTTAGTCATGGAAGTAAAGGCTGGACTACAATAGAGCTGTTTGGAGCAGTTTGTAAACAGTGTTTTCTGTTGAAGATGGTAACTCCCTTTGGGGTGGACTTTGGGCTTTTTCACTTTGTAAACGTATAACATGCACAAAAAAAGATATATAACACAATAAAGGAAAGGGAAAAGGCCAATAAAGATTAATATGAGCACTTTAATCCTTTGATTATTTTCAACACTTTCTGAGGCATGCATCAGTCATCTCTGGCTTACATGTGTGATGTGGGGCACAGCTGCAGAGGAAAGTATTCTTAATTAAGGCTCAGCCATCATTAAGAGTGAAGGGAGCTAATTGGCAGAATTTGTATCTATTGGCTGCAGCAGCATCGTGAGACCAGGAAATTTGTTGAACTAGGGAAACAATTTGGAGTAAGGTAGGTTTGTGCACCCTGTCATTGTATGGAAAAGATTATGGCATGTGTAAGCACTTCAGCTTACATGCTGTATATGGTTTTATATGTGTGTGCATGAATGTGTCTTTCTTGGATGTCCCTGTTAGTTGATGGATTGGGTTATGGCTGTGGCACACCATTAACAGTGGACGAAGCAGAGCAGGCGAAGCAGAGTGGGGCAGCAGTCTTGGAGGACATGAACTCCTGAACTTTAGATCCAGAAACATCTCTGCCACTGGGAGGAAGACTAGGAGAAGGCGTGTGTCCTTGAAATGGCTTTGGCGCGCTGGCTGCACAGTCCACACACTTAATGTCTCCTTCTCTCTCCATGTGTGTCATCTTGCTCTCTATTACTTTATATTTATCCATCTCTCTTCTTTTATCTATCTCTAATAGCCCAGCTGTATCTTCCTGTCCTTCCCTCTATCCATCTTCCTCCTGCTCTCTCTGTCTATTAGTAACTATCCATCAAGTAACTCCACTAACTGACCTCTGCAAACCACTCACCAACCCGTGTAGCTTCTGATTGTGTGTGTGTGTGTGGGGGGTTGTGCGTGATGTGTGTGTGGAGATTGGTGACACACACACACACACACACACACACACACACACACACACACACACACACACACACACACACAAAACACTCAAACCACTTTGTGCAAATGCATAAACGCACATAAACATACATTTATACTAAAACCTAAAACACACACGGCCAGTGTTGGGCAAGTTACTTTTAATAAGTAATTAGTTACAGTTACTAGTTACTTCTTCCAAAAAGTAACTAAATTAGTTATTCAGTTGCAAATTATGAAAGTAACTAGTTACTTCAGAAAGTAACTATTGCGTTACTTTCAAGTACATTTTTAAATGCTCAAATGTGACCCCACCTCTACCTACCCCTCTTTAATGGAACTTAAAATACATGTGTATGTTCAATTATTTATGATAAATCTGAATATTATAATGAAATGGAACCTTAATACAATACATTAATAACAGAAACAATGTACACAAATCTAAACTATTTTAATGTTACTGTGGGACAAAGGGAGACTAGCCTCCTATCAAATGCCATGTATGTAGATATTATGTTTTATATAGTGGATCGATACAAATAACACAACACCTCAACAGGCCGCATTTTTTGGCAGTAACGGTAACGGCGTTATTAAGATGGGAAGAGTAATCAGTTAGATTACTCGTTACTGAAAAAAGTAACGCCGTTATATTTATAACGCCATTATTCCCATCACTGCACACATTACTGAGACACTGACATACATAAACACACACAGAATGATATTATGCCCAGGAAAGCACACATAGAAAATGCATTTTAAAACATAGGCACATATTAATTGACTCACACACCCATACACTACTACAGCAGAGGAACTCAGTCCTCTCTTAGCAGTCTGTCATTTAATTGATCTAAAGAAGTGGAGCAGAAAGGTAAAATACTGAGGTGGGGCTGTTCTCTGTTAAAACTACTAAATGTGCTTCACAAAGAACTGTGTGTACCAGTAAGCCACATCTTACAAAGAGACGTGGCGGTGTAGCACACACATAGTCGTTCATACGTACAAGCATATGAACTTTTGTATCTGCCACAAACATTGAAAGTACTCCTTAAAAACAAAAATGATGCGATGATAGCATCTACTGATACACTTTAGCTCATATTTTATACACCTAGTGACAACTTTAAAATGTTCCCTTCATTTTTATGTCAAAATCCTCACACAGTATCATAATAAATTAATTTTTCTGGCTTGAGCTAATTTCCAATTGTACCACCGTCAGAAAGAAAAATATATTTCGCAAGTATAACAATTTGTTCAAATGTATTTAATTGTAACTATGTTTAGAACTGACCTTATTATTTGTGGTGCCTTCACCATCTCTCTTAAGTGAAAGCTAACTTTTAGGCACTGGCATTTTATAAAGTCAGCAAACATTAATCAACAATTTTTCCTAAATGGTACTGAACACAACATTCTTCCACTTCTCAAATGGCTTGGTGTCATGATGGCTCCATAGTTTTCTCCGTTTTGCTTTAAAAAAGACCATAGCCTAGTTTTTAGAGTCTCTGCTGAAGTTAAGGCACAGCCTATAATTCCTATTTATAGAACTGTCAATTTTGAATTCAAATTTCATAAAATTACATGTGGAATATTAATGTTTTTCCCACTGACAAATGAGAAAGTCTGAATTTCTACCTATATATGAATATTGATAGTCACAATGCCCAAAACACTGGAGCGATACCTAGATAACCTCAAAGTCCAATTACCCTACCTATAATTAGCTCCTTTTCAAATCAGGTCTCCTTTTTTGAAAATGCATGTAGGGTTTGGGCAGGCTTTCCACAAGTCAGGTCTGTCTGTCCAACTGCCTGGACAGTTTTGAAAAGTGTTGCAAATAAATAAATAAATAAGGACTTTTGGAAAGTGTATCAACTATCACTACAACATATACATAGAGGAAAAACAGATCTTGCCTGCTACTAGTTTAAGAAAAAACTTTTACTTTACTTTGATTTATCAGCTAAGATATATTTCCAGACAATATGTTCCCATCATCTCTGCCAAGCGTTATCTCTGCCTTAATAGTGCACACTTTCCACTTCAGAGATCTGCATTCCTTTGACCTCAAAGGCATTAGTCTCCATCTCCTCCTCTTTATAACATCTGAAAGCTCTGCTGCACCCGTGGGAGTTGGCTTCGCATTCCTATGGGAACACTGCGCTCTTCGTCTTGGTAAGAGGACTTTCTTTCTACATGACAAGCCCATGAAATATGACATTGACACACAGAAGCTGCTGCTTGTACAGATAGGCAGAATACAGAACAAGGTTTTACAAGCAAAACCGTTCTGACAGGAGGAAACTGCTGGCCGTCACAGCTGCCGGTGAGATGTAAGGTGGGGGTACCATTTCTGTCACGCTACACTGTATGCTAATGACAGCCCACGTCAGTCAAGTACGGAGAGTTAAAAAGATAGAAAGTGAAAAGTGGAGTGGGGGTGTACAGAGAAGGAGAGGGGGAGCACTGACACACTGGTCAGTGCACTTTAATGTCAATTAAAAAGCAGCACCATGACAGGAAACTGTCCATAAAGCCAAGGCGCTGTGACGGAGTGAATAATAGCAAGGACAGAGCAACGCCTTCTTTTCTCGTTGCTCCATCATGTGTTTTTGCCCTTCTCTTTCTCATTTTCCTTCCAACTCTCTCATTCTTTCTCTTATTTTCCCTGCATGTTGTTACTGTTGTTAATTTCTTTCCTTCAGTGACTCCTTGATCCCTTTATGCTCTCTAATTTCTCTCCCCACCTTCAAGGCCGAAGATATGAAGAACATGGATATGGATGTGGCCTTCATATGAGTTATGATAATGGCTGTCCCTCCTCTTGACCCCCTCACCTCACCTCTCAGGTCCACGAGAAGAACCAAATGCCAACTCTAATTAGCATAGAGCCCATTAGCTTCCCTCCAGTAACTCGAAAAAGGGGAGAGAGATTCTGAATCACCTTATTATGCACAGAGAAATTGGGATTTGGTTTCTTCCACATCAAGGTTCTCAGCTCTCGCACTCAGATGACTGCATTTGTAAACACTCAACTTTGCTGTTTTCATAATATGGAACAATATGTTATTTGAGTTGAGACATTACTAAATTAATCAACACCTACGTCATAGCATTTCAGAATATTTTAATTCAAACTCCAATTGTTGTTGCTATACATTTATTCAGTGAAATATCAGTTGGCAAGAAACTGCTTGGTAATCTTGTCTTGAATTGTGCATTTGGCCCTACTGGTCTCAAGAAGATACAAAGAGGCCACGGTTGAACGGTTACTCTCAGGCAAGTCCATCAAAGATGACTCTCTGATAGGTACATGGTGCCCACCCATGTGAGAGGAATTTCAATAAAATACAGGCTTTTACAACCACAAATAACAGCAAGGAACATTTCATCCATTAAATACTGTTAATAATACTGTAATTATGTTTTTCAGTCAAGATGCACACTCTAGAGAAGATCAGCTTGGTGCTACTCTATGATTTGCTCAATTAACAGAGCGGACTATGAGGCTGCATCTAAATACTGGAAAGAAAGGCACGCATATAGCACCGTTTCAGAGCACTCCAACAGTTGTGTGTTTATTCTTGTGTAAAATAAACTGATATCAAACTGCCATAACTGGGGATATCAAAATACCTATGCACAATGACAGGTACCAACCGATTCATTTACCACTATAAGAGATTTGAACTCAGACAGAGACCAATTCTCTTAGTTACACTTGGAACAGACATCAAGACCATTTCTTAATAGTCACTCCAATTTATTTTGTGGTGCACACTGTCTTGAGTCACTGTGGATTTTGTTTCAAAATGAGTTCATTAAGTCCACGCACACTCATATTTATACCAGTTATACACGTTTGAATTAGGGTATTTATAATGTTGAATTTCTAACATTAAATTGGAAAATCAAGTTTACATTCAGTGGAAATCAACTTGAACTTTTGTAGTGTATCATCCACAAATGGATTTTTAAATCTCTCTAGCCTAATCGATTAAAATGTGTTATATTCAAATAAGGAAAAGAGGTATCAAACTGACAACGTTTAAATACACAAAAACTGTATTTGTAGTGCAAAGATGATGCTTTCAAGGTTTGAATGTGGCCTACAATCAGCCTTGAATAGTTTGGTGGATTATGCTTCTGTGTGTTAAGGGTCTACCTTTTAGTCTCCCCACAGACTCAGTCTGAATACAACAGGAAGCTAAAGTTACATGCTAGGAGAAGCATGAAGGACACATATTCATAAGATTGTAAAAGCATCACATTGTTTGTCAGAGAAATAGTGTTTGTATGCTTGTTTGTTTGGAAATGCATAACAAACACACCAGCACAACACACCAGCCAAAGACTCAGCCTTGACTAGATGAAACTAAAGCTTTATCTCAGAAAGAGGAGTGTGGCCATTTGTTACAGATTTGCCAGATAAGCTGAAGGACACAACAACCAAGAATTCAGTGCTTGCATTCTCTCCTGTTAACACTAGGAAACTGTTTGGCCACTTCAGAAGGAATAACAGCAAAATAAAGAGACAAGCTTGGAGAGATAATCCATTAAAGAGCCCAATGTGTGTCTCAACCTCAAACAAACAGAGGCACACAAGTGGTGATCAGAGCTTGGGATCTATCAGGCCGGGGCAGAACACATTTTATGCCTTTATCTTGCTTTGTACAATAAGAGACATGACAACAGGTTAGCGTGGAGGGAGCTCAAACAAGATGCCCCCCCCCCGCCTTCCAGCTACTCGAAAAGAGATAGAATGAAAAGACGATCTTTTCTTTGAAAGGTCTGAAGATAGTTCTGTCAGATGTTCAGGTGAATATTAAATTACTACTGAGCATTCTCAATAGACTTGTGTAAAATGTCTTTTTACAGTTTAATGAAAGACGAAGGGACAAATGAAGAAAAATCTATGGTGGGATTCATTTTTAGACGATGTGGTAAAAAAAACATGTAGCCCACAAAGCTACAAAGTTTTAACTGCCAATACAATTTTTAGGCATTGCTTTAAATTGACATTTTATTGTTTTGGAATAAGTTCACACTGTGCAGCAACATACACATCAAGCAACTTTAAATGTAAGTTTGAATTCTGCAATCAGAAAACTGACAATAATTAGTATTAAGGGTGTCCTGTGTTGTTTGTTGACAATGGAGATAAAGGGTGGCTGCCAAAATCCTGTCCAAATTCTTCTTTCCTTGACGGATTCAGATTGACCCTCCTCCCATGGATATTATACTATAAAGCGCAACACGTAGCATTATAACAAACCATTAATAGGCAACCTGTGATGGAGGGATTTTTTTCTTATCGCAGAGCTATTCAGGGGGTAAACACGATATTGGTAGATACTCAATATTAAAGGTCTCTGATGGGCATTGGGGACAAAAAGAAAATGGGATTGGCAGATAAACCATCCATATGGTACCTGATGGTCTTCAATAAAAAGGTAAGTAGGTATTATAATAATTCACATACTTAAAGGATGACCAGGACAGCATTTGGCTGGTATCACTGCCTTTTGGGGTTTCAGTCAAATTGTCACATGGTGACATTTTCTTAAATGACAGCTTACTATCTAAACACTAAAAGTCTCTTACGTACAGTAACAGATGGTTAGTCAGCATAGACAGCTGATAGTGGGTCCTGTGGACCAATCCGTCACTTTGCAACCAACATTACCAGCGTTCAATCACTTCCACATGCAATGACAAGAAGAGTGTAGAGAAGGCCGCCAATGGACTAGTGTCTTAGATTGGGCCTCCCACTCTGTTACAGCACACAACAAAATAAAGCTTTAGTGTTCCAGGTCTTTTTTACAACATAATTACAAGAAGATTTATGCCACAACTCTCCCCCAGCTTTGCCTTGAGTGCAGAGTTTCCACATAGTTGGGTGTCCTTGCAGAAGTGCATGCTGCCCGCACACCTGGCACAGCAGGGGAAACAGATTAAGATGGCATATGCAGCAGTTACTTGACAGCCTCCGCAGATGTCTGTCTTGAATGGCAGTAAAACAGTGAAGTAGTCCAGTCACATACTATTTTACACACACACACACATACATAAACATGGAAGATGTGGACACAGATATGAATATTTAGCCTATTTAAAATTCACACTAGGCTACACCTTCTCCACAGTTGGTCAAGATGACAAGATTCTTTGATAACATATACAAACAGTGTTTTGTCCCTGTTTGGAAGTATGCAGAGCTACATTTTCAACATTTTCAGGTGTGCCATCATCATTAGATAGATAATTCAAGCAGCACATAGAGAGTGTTAACCCAGGTTATTTTAGACCAAAATTCCAAGTAGAAAGATGTGCATGTGTGCTAGGCCAACAACAAAGATGGTAGATACTTGATTACTTTATTATCTCATATCCATACCTTAACCTGCCATCCAAATACCTCATTCTCCTTCCCTCTATCAGATAGATAAAGTGTGCCAAGTGTTGCAGTTGGTTCCGTTAATGTTATGACTACACACACAATTTGCCAAGATCATTCAAACAGACGACTCCATGTTAATAGAGAGAGCAGAGTATTGAGGAATACTGAGATTTGGCAGATTGTTGATTTCTGGACCATACTGTAAGAGTGTAGTGGTTTTGAGAAAAAGAAAAGATGAGAATGTATTTTATTTTAAATTAGAAATTAATGACATAAAACACAAAATACATTGTCTTCCATAATGACTAATTTTAAAATGAAATCTCCATTTCTTTAATTTTTTAATGGATACACCAGTGATTAAAGATTTAATATACAGATGCATATGCAAAAACCATTCTAGAGAAACCCCAAACTCCTGTCTTGAAAAACAAAGTCAATATTTTTCTATCATCTCAATAGCTTAAGGAAATGTAACCTCACCTTTTTTCACACCATTCCTCTTTTTCATATTTTCTCTTTCAATGTGCATCTCCCATTCCTTGCAATTATCTTCTCTCTCAACAAGGTTGATAATGAATCTGGTTACAGATGGACCTGACACCAGAGATGGGGACTCAAGTCTGAGACTCGGACTTGAGTCGCACAAACAGTTGACTTCAGACTTGACTTGCTTGCTACTCGACCCAAAAGACTTCAGATTTGACTCGGACTCGAGCTTTGAGACTCGTCAACAACATGTTTTCATGCAATTATTGCTTTTTAAAATCTAAATGTATTCATGTATTTCTATTTTCTTTTATTGGCGCATAAACGTTTGGGAAACATATGACGAGCTGCATGTCCCCATGTCCCCTGCCCTTTGCCATAATGTGCAACGTAACGCATGCGCTATGCCTTATGTGCGCGTACTCACATATCAAAAAATGCATTGAGGATGGCGACACAAGTCCTCCCGGAGTTGTGCCTTTTGTCATTAGTTTTGCTTTCAATAACTTGGTAAACAGTGGCCGTAAGCGAACAGCTACATGCAAGGTGTGTGGCACCAAGATAAATGATGCCGGATCAACAACGTCGAACTTCATCAGACATCTCAAAACGCACCCAGATAGGTCAGTCACTTGCTAAGGTGAAAGAGATGTTACATTTAGCATATATCGTCACAGGTAACAAGCTAACCATCACAAAGTGTTGTGCTAATGCTGGGAACAGGCACATTGTATCGTTATAGTTAGTAGTTGCTGAGGCTCAGACATCCATGGCCCACAGGAGGCGGGACGCACGGATCCATCTCCCCAGGAACAAACGCTGTGTCGGGTGGGCAAACTCATGTGATGCATAATTGATCCCTTGGATGATTTGTAGGCTATTAAGTGAACAAGGTGTACCCGGTCCATCAAACACTGGGCCGTCTTGACTGTCTTAATTCTGCACATATTTCTGTTACTGTAGTCCTATTTACTATTTCATTATTTCATCCATGCATGGCGCAGCGGATCCGTGCGCACTGTCACCTGCCGTGGAGACGCTGGCCTCACTAACCTCTCCTCCTGTGAGTCGGCTCTCCCTCGCGCTGGACTCCGTTTCACTGAGCGTACTAACACTTATAATAAATAAATGGCATTAGATCAGTGAGTTCAAACTGCTTATTGTGCGTAATTTGGACTGACACTGAGATGCATGTTGTTCTGTAACTGGTGTGGCGCTGCCACTATTCTCTTGATTTCCACTTCGACATTAGATTTTTTTGAGTGAAAGAGACGTTACATTTAGCATATATCGTCACAGGTAACAAGCTAACCATCATAAAATGTTGTGCTAATGCTGGGAACAGGCAAATTGTATCTTTATAGTTGTATCCATATGATGTGACAGACTTAGGTTAATATTTCACCAGGTCCGAGGGCTAGAGGGATGTGTTAAGTAGACCCCATAAAGTTATCCTACAACTGATTTTGATACTGTACTGTATGGATGGTACAGGACATCCCACATTCACAAGATTTAACAATACAGTGTTAGGGACAGATCAGATGGCCAGAGACTTGAGACTTGACTTGAACTTGCCCCTCAAAGACTTGAGGCCTGACTTGGACTTAAGCTCAAAAACTTGAGACTCGACTTGGACTTCCAAAAAATTACTTGTGAACATCTCTTCCAGACACCTTTTAGGGCTGAAAAGAAAATCATACCAAACAGCCAGTGGCACAGTATGGAGGTATTGGCTTTGAAGGTTACCTGAACGTCACCCACATAACCTTTCCACAGCATGCCATATCCATACATGGCCCTCAGCTGTGTATTTATATCTGGGTAATTTACTTAAATAAGACATGTCATGAAATGCCCCCCAACTGACAAAGTATGGTGACACATACATGGTGAAAATTTGGCCAAATTGCTTCAGCCATGGCATATCACAAAAATCTGAGCCACTTAACTGCCACATGTGGACCACGAATACATGTTATCTGTCCTTATCAAGATTAATAATATCTTTCTTGAGCTGCCTTATAGGTCTGACCTTTTCCACTATACTAAGTGTGCAAATTATTCTTGATATTGTAACCTGTGACTTTTTCTCTTTCTTTTTCTCCCCCCCCCCCCAGAAAATAAAATGTGCTGCAACACACTAAAGCCCCAGTCAATTCCACGGCTGCCGAGTCATACATCATATTTTGAGTGTATGGATTTCTAATATCTCGCTACAGCAGTCAAGATGATGTAACAGATATGGACTCTGAGCACATATCAAATAGATTCCTTGAGGATATTCAATATTGCTGCCAAGAGACATTTGATCAGATTATTAAAATAGATAACCTCATATACCTTGAATTATACTGTGAAATATCAAAAGTACTTCTGGGGGTAATTAGGGGTAGGATGACATCCATTAATGATTACTTAAAAGAAGAAAGAAATAGGAGTAAGGTGTTCCTCCTGTTCCCACTGCTGCCATTCTGCATATCCAGTTGAACTGAATGCTGAGCCTACAGTCATAATGATAGAAAATAGCTTCCTCAGAAAACAAATGTGGCATGAGTTACACACAAATAGTAATATCACAGCACTGGCTATAAGTCTTTTGTTCAGAATTTTAACTGCAGCTGGTGACTGGTCAGATCAAAATAAGCCACAGCTAACATGAGCATGAAAAGATATATTTCAAGCCACTAGACAACCTGAAATAAGATGTTGTAACCAACAATAACACATAATATAACAATATTCCCCAAGCCTCATTAAACCCTTCAGGCCTCTCAAAATCTCAACTGTAACCTAGCCCCATGTTTGCCATCGAACAGAATGATGAAATCAGAAACAGAGCAACAAAACAAGGAGAGGAGCAAGAGAGTCTGCTTAAGAGTGAAGCTAAGAAAATCTACACTACTAACTTGCCTTGACCTGATCTCTGTCTAGTCATTAAACAATAAAAATGACCTCTGTTTGACACTGCAACAGCAAATTAAGACCTGGCTCCATTACAGCATCCCAGACCAATGTCATATACTGAAGGTTTATGTTCCATGTAAATGTACCAGGCCCATGCACTAATACTTGCAAGTGGTGGGTCCACACTGTGGAAGCCTGACTGAGCCAAACCAGGCCCGGCCACCCACTAGCTCCCTTCCCAGGCAATGCTCCGGGAAGGCGATTCAATTTCCCCAGATCTGGGTGAGATGGATCTTACTAAATTAGGTCTGCTTGATTATGGGGGGAAAAAATCATAATAATTATTTTGGTCACTATTGAAATCACAATTATTTAACATGATTACTTACTGGCTTTTGGAAAGATGTTGCATTTATTGAATTCAAAAAAACAGTGAAACAGTTAAACAAATCAACAGTGAAAACACCTTGAACTGTGAAATTTCCCTTAATACTTTTCCATTGAACATTTTGAATTCCCCTTTCAAAACACAAGACAAAATAAGAGTTTACTTGCAAAATGTACTGTGCAAAATAATCGTTTTTCTTGATTACATCGTTTTTGTGATCGTTTGGAACCAAAATTTAAATTGCGATCAAAATGTGATTAATTGCACAGCCCTGTACCCTAAATAACTATTAGTCAATATGCTTTGGGAGACTCTACCAGGAGCTATTGAGGCCCTGACACACTAAGCCGACGGCCAGGAACTAGTGGTGACGAAGGCCAACTGTAGCGTTGCCTCATGTCGGCCCACGTCGCCTTGTCTCGGCCAAAAATTAGCACTGGAACACACCACAGAGACCACAGCCGATGGCCAACTACCACAAATGTTCTGCGCATGCGTGCAACAAAATAACTCTCCATACCAGGAGGCGGCGGTGATCTATTCAAAAAGGGAAACCAGATACAAACATTGCTATGATATCCACAACAAACAGCTATTCCTTGAATCGGCAGCAGCAGAACCGAACAGAGCTCTGCTTCACCCCCGCCGGGAGGTGTTGAGTTGGAGAAAGTTATGGGCCATCCAAAGGGTTCACATCTCTGATGCAGTCTGAGACTGTAGCCAGGCTTCTCAGATCTGATTTAACCCAAGCAGACCTCATAAACAGTTTTGTCCTCAGCCCAACTACAGGAAAAAACATGTTGGACTATGTCTCTTCAAAAAAGGGGTGCTGAATGCTTCACCACCCTGACCACATTTCCCTGCTTTTCATGCCAGCTTTGTCCCTGCTCATCAAAATGCTCAAGCTATCAGAAAATAAGGACAATGTATTGGTTGTGTCCTCCTGGAGAGTTGCTGCAGCTCCATCATACTTTCACATGTTCAGGGTGGACAAAAAAAATGGGAAATGGAGGCATGATGGTGGATTTAAGTTAAGTACAAATAATCCTATGGGAAATCACTAGCTCAAGGCCTGACTGTGTGGTGGGCAGACATGCAGCACTGCTCATGGTGCCATTGGGAGGATTAGCCAATGAGGCATTTGAAAAGGGAAATGCTTAGGTATGCTGAGTCAGTATCAGAGCACTGGGGCTAGGTTTGCCCTGTGGAGGTTATGAAAAGCATTTAGAGTAAAGTCACCCTGTGTGCTCACAGCATTTTGCTTTTTGTTAGTAAAATTCAATTCAGTTAACTTATTCCAGTTTTGTGAGTTAGGCCATAGCATATGATAAATGTGGTGATTTGCTTCTCCTACTTTTTCCTTTCTCAAACATACATTGATACTTTTATAGTTTTCCTGACAGTGTGTCTTCTTTGCTCTCCCCTAGTTTTATCCACATACAGTCTACCTGACATCTCACCTTGGAGCACAGCAGGGGAGGTATGGGTGTTGGGGACTGCTCACAATGCAGTGCACTTTTCCAACACATAGGCCTTTCAAATCTCATATCAGCTTCTACCAACAGTCAGCAACAGCAGACGGAAAGGTGTCAAGACAGAAAGTGAAAGAAAGAGGGAGTGATAGTGGGAGGGCAGGGTAGACATGGCCACAGCAGGACACCATTCACTATGGCGGACTACAAAGGAAAAAACTGATTATGATGGAAAATAATCTCCCCCTGTCTATCTTTCTATTTAATAAAAGAAACATGGCATGTGAAGGGTTGATGTACTTCATTGTTGCAAACTCAAAATGTTCAGCTCACCTGCCATCTTTTGACTCATTTACTTAAACTCTAAATAGCCACTTCAGCAGCTAATACATTGCCCTGGGGGATAGTCTGGCTGAGTGCAATATTGTGTTTGTGTTTGATTTTAAAATGTGAGCGAGCTGGTGCTGCGTTACAAATAACAGCCATTCCTTTTCCAGTACATAATTGCTAACCGTGGAGGGGAAAGGTAAAAATGAAACAAAAAGAGTAGGAGTCATGAAGGACATGAGGCTAGGTATCACAAAATGTGAGAGATACTGAGAGAATAAGGGGAAGGCCAGACTCACTGTACAAACTCCCACTGGGTGCTTATGTTAGTGGGAACTCGATTAGCAACGCTTAAAAAGCCATCGCACAGCAGTTTGTGAACCTAAATAATCACAGGGTCCTGTTTCATTGATGCCTCCCTCCCATTTTCTGATGAGCCAGGAGTGTTGTTGCTTTCACTTTGTGGTCCCTAAAGGATCCTATAATCGCCATGATGTGCATGGAGGACTTAGGAGGAGACCTCAGGGAGTCAAGCCGTTCACTGGGTCTGAGACCCAGTGAAAGATACCTAAAGCCCCCTACGCTTTGCATCATTTTCCCTACTCTTTCTCAGTGGCCTCTTCAACATCATTTGCCCCTACTGTGCATTTGTGAGTTTGCCGGTATGGATACGTAATATAAAACAAACTTGCAATCTACCAGCAGTACCTTCTGAATCCATCCCTAGACCCAACAGCACATGATTTTTTGATGATTTTTTCTTTCCTTCTGCCTCAATTCAATTCAATTCAGTTCAATTCAGTTTTATTTATAGTATCAAATCATAACAAGAGTTATCTCGAGACACTAGACCACACTCTATAATTTACAAAGCCCCAACAATTACAATAATTCCCTCAAGAGCAAGCATTAGCGGTAGCTGGAAAAACTCCCTTTCGGGAAGAAACCTCGGACAGACCCAGACTCTTGGTAGGCGGTGTCTGACGGTGCCGGTTGGGGGTGTGATGAACAGTGGTAGTAATAGTCACAATAAAGATAATGGAACAGTGACTACAATGGTAGTCGTAGTAGTTCATGTCAATGAAAATCATAAAATTGAAAAGTAAATGGAATGAAGACAGCCTAGGTGCTGTTTGCGTAGAGACCATTTCTTTGCCTGAATCCACCCCACGGCCAAGCTTCTTTACAGGTTGTGACCTTGTATAACCTCACACTGAACTATCTCAAACGTTCACTTCCATCAACGCACAGCTGTTTTTTTGTCAACCCACTGGCATACTTGGATACCTGCAATGCCACCAAGAGATTAATTATTTCTGCAAGAGAAAAGATAAAGGATAAAAGGTTCCCAACCCTGCACATTGTAAACTGTACTGATTTCTTTTAAATTAATGTATCTGTCCATCATTGTTACTCTACTTCTATATTTTCATTTAAATGTTAACTGTTGCTGTAAAATATTATGCATGCACAGATGACCTACCCTGTATAAATAAGAATTTCTAATTAGTAGCAAGGCTCATCTGCATGTTAAGAGGATAAATACAGATCATGGCTAATCCAAAACTTACATGACTTGTGAACATGCATGTGAATATGCAAACAGACTAATGGGAGACCACCTGTCTAAATCTATCTTGAGTGTGTATTGGTGAAGTGTGGCAATTAGCTTTGCAACTATGCATCTCGGTTGAAGGCAATTAACTTCTACTGAAACCATGCACATGCCGTTTTATTTACCAGGAAGTGCGCCCATACAGCATTATTTAAAATACCAAATTCAGGGGGATGACACTGACTCAAGAATTGAAGTAAAGCATTTCAGTCAAAAATGTATCCTGCATAGGGACGGGCCAATAAATCACCCAGTGAATTACTGTCCTTGATTGCTACTGTCGGTGTGGCAGTAGATAGAACTGAGTATTAGAGATTAGTATTTAAAAAGTAAGATTTTATATTTGCAGATATTTTAAATTACATGATCAAGCATAGAGGCAACTTAAGATATTATTTAGTCACACAAGGCCCAGTCTTGCTTGAAGTAAATCCTTTCGAATCTGAAAGGAAAGCTAGACAAAGTGGACATGCATGTGATTGAGCCAGGATGGGTGAAACCAGCAACATTTTCTGGTGAGGCTTGAAAACCTGGTTTGTACATTTTACTAATTTCCACTCCCTATCCTGGGTCAGCTGCAAGCACATCAGACTATTAGACGACCCCTTTTTTGGTTCAATATTGATCTTGAATGCCAATGCAGAGGCTCGCAGTAATTTAGTCTTATCTTGATGGTTGTACGTTTAATGAGGTTGGCTATGGCCGTAGATCCCCCCTTGGCTGGCAAAAGGGACAGATGAAAGGGATGCAAGCAGGGAGGGAAGTAAGGATCGAAGGATGGAACATAAGCTTTCCTGAAAGAAACAGATCCAAGACCTATCAAATGGCTGTGACAGACTCGCACGTTAGAGGAAAGATTGTGGAAAATCATCCGCTAGTACAACTCAGACAGTGTGTCTGATCTCTGCTGTCATCGGTATTGGGTTGTTGTCAAACAAGTGAGAGCACACAAAAGCACTAGACAGGCATTTTTTTATGGACAGAAAAAGGATTCCTGGGCCTCCAATATAGAGAAATGTAAACATGCAATGTATTAGAATTGCAAGAAGCAGCAATATTTAAGGTCATTGTATATGTGAACCTCTGTTTGCATTGTGAAAGCAGCATCGGATACAAGATTGGAAATTGTATTTCAGACTTTGGCTGTTTGCCTTGCAAGTGATGTGAAATGATTCAATGTCATTACATCGGATGTCTAGCCTTCATTTTTACCATAAATATTCCTTGCAAAGATAGTTTTCTCTTGGCTTAGTGCTTGCCATAAAAGCATGTACATAGCCTTATGCGCCATTGTCACTGAATATACCTACATGGTGAATGTGTCTTCAGAGTGATATGTGCTTCATGATGTGCTGCCTATTGTATATCCTGCACAATCCCCCTACCTCTGCATGGGAAGAACGGTTGTCAATATACTCATGCAACAAAAGATGAGTCATGTTATTGTGCGCGTTATTGATATCTCTGCACCAGCAGTGAAATCCTAATTTTTTATACTTGGCCAATAAAGACATTCTCATTTTAACGCAGTTAACATAGTCCATCTACACATTCTCTAAAAAGCAGACTAAACACCAAGCGGTTCATTGAGTCCCATTGAACAACAAGGCTGGCAGGAAGGTCAATATCTGTTTCCATTTAGATTATTCGTAAAATCAATTGCTCATGAGGAGAGTGGATTTAACGAGTTGTGATAACGAGCGCAATTCATTTTTCCTTAATCCTTTATGAAATTGACCAAATGGTAAATGCTCAATGAAACTGAAAACATTTTATGTTTATATGCATTTCCGTATCTATATTATGTAAATGCAGCAACTAAGTACATAGTAAACAGGCAAAATGTCATTACGGATCCCCTGCTCATAACCACCCATCAAATGCTTGCTGAAAGAAGATGATTGACTATAAACTGTCCCAGCCGAACTGACCGACTGTGGATCAGGATGTTGACCTGTCTCTTGACCCATCCACCCCAGCTAATAGACAGTACACATAAAGAAGGGAAGTGGAGCAGCGATGCATGAAAATGCTCAAAATGTCTTATTCATCTAATAGTCAGCCATATCTTCTGTGCTTCCTGTGGACAGCCACCAAGGAGCTCAGTGTCATTTAGAGGTGAGAGCAGCATGAGCCAACCACAGAAAATATAACTTTTATTCAATGGATGTGATATGATTGACAGCCTTGAATTGCTTTCCCCATGACCTTGGAGGACTGGTG
This sequence comes from Sander vitreus, assembly GCF_031162955.1. NCBI lineage: Eukaryota > Metazoa > Chordata > Actinopteri > Perciformes > Percidae > Sander > Sander vitreus. Next base: position 9,127,955 of record NC_135867.1, read on the forward strand.
CTCTGACAAGTTAGCATTTTGTGTAACTGTGAAACAGTAGCCCTGCAGTCACATGTCATACTGATGCAGCTCCTTGTTTGCCTCTGCTTTGCATTTTCAGACAAAAAGCAGTATTTTCACATCACACTCAATTTAGAGAATATTGCGTGCACTAGCATTTATGATGTAAAATAACCAGATATGAAAGTTTCTATCTTATAGATTTTTAGGATATGGTGTGAAAGAGAAATGTTACTAAGCTTACCTATCTTATGCGTTACAATAAATTAGTTTAGTTCTGGTTCATTTCTAAGCTTCTTGAGGATAAAACAAGGAGGTGCTTTAGGTCCCCCTATAATTGCAGTTTATGGAAATGACTTGGCATGTGCAACCAAGTCATCAATTTTGGTGTAAAGTGTATAGGGGGAAGTAGTGCTAAGTATTCTGTTGTATTCTGATGATGATGATATCTAGGGTCACAATAATACATTTTCTGAAACTCTTAAACTTGCAATAGCAGGGATCAGTTTTAACTTGGTGATAAGAAGCATTTGAGTTGTATTGAGTATTTGGGTGACAGTATTATTTTAGATTGAGATACAAAAACTCTCTCTAAGTAAGGGACTGTTCGTTATTTATTTAAGGGGCCACCGGAGGAGTTTTGGGAACTTTAGTCAAAATAGACCTGACCCTCCCTTTGGATACATTTTGGATGACCCTCCAAAATGATTGGGAGAAAAGGGATGACCCTCCCCAACAATTTATTGTACTGGTTTGCACTTGGAAAAGATGTACAAATTCCCATTGTTTTTTACAGCCATGACATGGTGACTAAACCTCTGCATTCTCATCTGACGCATCACACTCCTCTGTTATGGTGTGGTGGCCATTTCAGTAGATTTACACACTTCATGCATTACTGCATTACTTCAAATACTAAGTTACTAATCTAGTAAACTAGTATTCACATAAAATAAAACAATAAAACATTGAGACCATTCAGCAAAGCACACTGGGTAATTCAATACTGGTTGCTATGGACTCGTCACTAGGCTTCCTCAGTCATTGTATATTTTAGTACAGGTAAGCTTGCCAAAGCTGAACATTATCCAAAACTCCATTTCTCAGATGAGCGTCAATTTGGGAGCTTGCATGCTAGCACTCCTTCCTTCTCAAATGCCTTGAAAAGGCTGTCATTTGCACATTTGCACAAATAATCACCGGGACCGAAAGGATATACCTCCCGTCTCATGCCTTCCTGGCTGCCGGCTGGTGCTGTCCACAGTGCGAATTTTGGTTTTTCAAAATAAAAGCTTGCGTCTGGTCAGCTATGTTTTCGTATGGTGTTTTGGATGTTTTGAACTAAACAGTACGGCAATCATGCTAATGATTTCAGCAGATGTCTTAGTTACAACACGATTGAGCTAGCAAAGCAGTTTTGTGTTTATATGTGCGAGCGGGATTTATTCAGTTTGAGAAATCCCACGGTCTCTAAGCTACAGGTCTGGCTGAGTAAACAGGGAGGGAACCCATCTGCTAGCGATAGGGGCCAAGACCAAGAGAGCTACATGGAGCTACATGGATAAATATGCACCAAACAAGCCACTTTGAAATGTTGCTCTTCTCATACAAAAGTTGGGTGACCCTCCCCCTTATGCTAAAAAAAATTGGATGACCCTCCCCTGAACAAAGAATAAAAAGATATGACCCTCCCCTATTTTCCTCCGGTTGTCCATTCCATAAATACCGAACGGTCCCTAACCAAGAAGAGCACTTTGGGAGTTATTTGTCAATTAAGTCAATTTATCTTATTGGATTTCTTACATACACAAAACTCGTTCAGGCCTGTGTTTGCCCCGTTCTTGATTTTGCGGCCGAGGTTTGGGGTCATTTGAGTTACCTCAAGAGAAGAAGACGTCCATAACCTAGCCATTTGATATTTATTGAGTACAGAAATATGCACCAATTTCAGCAGTAGCATGATATATGGAGTGGAGGCCCTGGAAGGTTTAATAGAAATGTTGTACTGTCAGGCAGGCTGTGTAGTTTGTCAGAATTTGTCAAGAGAGTCATTTAGGGTTTTGTGTAAATATTATGTTTTAAAGGACAATTACGGTGCAAAACAAACTTAGGGGTTAATAACGGATGTGTACCCACTCTGTCGGTCTCTGGGACATGTTTTCATGCTAATTGATTGTGTTTGTGGCTTGAACGAAGCTAGCGCGGACCGCTGGTTAGCTTACAACGCTAGTATTCAGGGCACAGGGAAAGTAAAAACAAATCGCTATTTATACCACTAAAAAGGCTCAAAATATCACCAAACTTCAACGGTAGCATAGTGAGGGTCCCTACATGTTAACCGAAGCATTGAGAACGTTGTAAGTGTACCGACAGTTGATTGAACGAAGAGCTGCGGGAGCTCTGTGAAAGGGCTACGAGAGAGAGAGCTATGCCGCAACAGAGCCTCGTACTTTGGGAAACTGGTGGTGTACCTGCGGACATTGTGAAGCTATGGCCACTGAACAGGAGTGTCTGTGTTGCACGGAGTGGGACCTGTTGCGTCGCAACACCCAAGAGACGCAGTGTTTTGTAGAGTCTGAAGATTCCCCCTCTCTGATGAACAGGGAAACTTTTTTCCATGTCCCGAAAATAAATTGGAGACGGCGACCCAGACCGGAGGGACAAGATGGACAGTTATTCACTGAGTAAGTGAACTAGACAAGTTATGTTTTACATTGGTGCGATTATTTCAGATATATTGTGCAAATTGCTTTTAAGTAAGTCATGACTGGTTTCCCGAAGTACGAGGCTCTGTTGCGGCATAGCTCTCGCTCTCTCTCGTAGCCCTTTCACGGAGCTCCCGCAGCTCCGTCGGTACACTTACAAAGTTCTCAATGCTTCGGTTAACATGCAGGGACCCTCACTATGCTACCATTGAAGTTTGGTGATATTTTGAGCCTTTTTAGTGGTACAAATAGCAATTTGTTTTTACTTTCCCTGTGCCCCGAATACTAGCGTTGTAAGCTAACCAGCGGTCCGCGCTAGCTTCGTTCAAGCTACAAACACAATCAATTAGCATGAAAACATGTCCCAGAGAACGACAGATGGGTACACATCCGTTATTAACCCCTAGGTTCATTTTGCGCCGGAATTGTCTTTTAAGGTACATAATAATTTGCTGATATGGTTCTCGACTGTTTGAATAAGCAGCTTATTTATGCATAATGTATGCATATTAGTTTTAGACTCTAATGTGGGATCAGCAAACCTAGACGCAGTTTCTTTTTTCTCTTTAAGAGAAAATAGTGGCAATGGTGCCAGACAAGTGCTCTAGATGTCCACAGACACTTTTCTGGGTTCATGGAGTTCCCTCCATTTCTCTGAGTCACCACCTTCTCTTCTCCTCACCCTGAGTGTTATTTTTTTTCTTTTTCTTCCTCTCTCCTTATCTCATCACATAAAGACAACACACACACACACACACACACACACACACACACACACACACACACACACACACATATATGCTTGTGGTGCAATAAAAAACATCTATCCTCAGGAGAGTATGTCCCAATGGCCTCAGCCAAGTGTGTGTGGGCTGATGAGGTGAAAGTAATCTAAATGGTGTTCTGTACGTCAGAGGTGGCATACAACACACACACACTCTAAATCGTATCATCACAGCCCCATTGTGGCATATGGGCCTTTCCAGAGGACGCCATTGCTCCAAAGGGGGTGAAAATATCGAAAATGAGTTGTACCTCCACTGAGATTGGGGGGGGTCACTGCCTTGCAATTTTCTGTCCTTTTCTCTCAAGGGTCAGTAACTGAGCGTCGGAAATTGGAGAAATTGCCACTAAGTCAAAACAAAGTCACAAAACATCTTTATTTTCTTGGTTATAGCCAACTGGGAACATATGAGAGGGCCAGAAGGTGATTTTATGTCCATCCATGTTTGCACAGAACACAAAACAAGCGTGTTTGAGCATGTATGTTGTGTATGTGGGCAGAATGGCAGTTGTTCAGTGGCAGTAATTTCCCTTGTCATCTACAGTTGTGTTAGTAAAGATGCTCTCATTGGTCCCTGAGCTGATTTCCAAATGTAGAGCAAAGCATCTCCTGACACTACCGCAGCTTGGCGACAGCTAAGTGCAACTTGTTTTCATCTTCAAGGACAAGGTGACCCCTTGTCATTGACACTAAAAAACGGGACCAATTGAGAGCATCTTATCTTCTGGGGATATTAAACAAGACAAATAAGCATCCTCCCATCAGCATAGCAACAAAGAAAAGTGTTTGATGCAGAGTAAGAATATGGGAAAACTTGCAGTCGTTGGCACTGACACTGAAGGACATTCTGGTCAAGGCTGTAAGGTGGCTACAACTTACCCTGAGCCTAGAAAGAAGCAGCCAAATAACATATGCAATTTTTTAAAAGTTGGAGAAGAGCTTGTAGGAGTTACGTACAGTACTGTGCAGCAATCAGAGATTTTTTTCTTTTTCTTTATTCAAAAAGATACAATGCAAAGTATGGGTTATCAGAAATGACAGTAAACATTTAAATATCGCCTAGGTAATCTACAGAGAAAATCACTTGATTCATTATGCTCTCAATTGTATCCTCCTTACTCCTAAGTGGAAGCAGTAATGGCAAAATGCTGCACTACACCAGCAGAGAAAGACAACACCCTGATCACAGTATCAAACAATTTATCATCCCCAAAATGAAAAGATCAAAGTTTGAAAAGTAGATTCATAATATACTTTGAATCTTGGCAAAAAGATGTATTTTGAGATTCACCATTTTCACTTATCCCTTTTTAAGAGGGACAATTTAAATTTGTTTTATCCATCCCTGGGCTTGCTGATATATTCATAGAAAACAATAAGTGTTCTTCCACATGCATACATTCTGAATCTTGGCAATTCCTTTCCTCTAGCTTTGCAGTATCTACAGAACTGTAATCTGTGTTTCTATATTAAAATTCATGAGAACAGATAAGAAGGGACTTTCATTAGTGTGGGATTCTGAAGCTCGTAGTTTTGGGGTAAGTAAAAGCCAAAATACTTCCAGCAGCACTTTCTAGGATCCCATCTGAGGTCACAAAAGTGAGGTCAGGAAAGTTAAGGCTCCTGGCACAAGTTTCACTGGATTACTTGTGCCATGAAGGGTGGTTTTCCACAAACATTTTTACAATATCTGACCTGCCAAGATGTGTTGCACTGAACATAAATTTGGCCAGTGGAAAGCTCAAAGCACACAGTGTGAAACAAATAACAAATTAAAATAACAAAACACAAGTTAATATTAGTGGATATTATCTTTTTTCTACATAGAAGAGGCACATCGAAATAATTACATAACAAAAAGCACTTTCGATGTTAGGCCCCAATAAGTGAAAAGGGCGAATACATTTTACCCAATAATTAAATTTTTAATGACGTGATCAAATTGCAACCAGAGTGAGAATAATGCACGCTTTATAAATGCAGCAAACATGTCAGTAGTACGGAAGCACTGTCAAAACTGTCTATATTTAACGATTCCGATCCTAGGTACTTGTCTGCTGCCGACAGCGAGAGACTGTTTATCTCATGTCATCGCTGAGAAGAGCATTATACCTTTCCTGTTTCATGTTCCCAGACCTTGGTCGTGAAGCGTCAGTATTAACAACAGATGAGGCCACCTTGTCTTGAGAAGCTTGGTGTTTTATTGTTCACTGTTCACTCACTTTACATCATCTTCGCCATCTCTTTTTCCTCTCGCTTTTCCCTTACACAGCAGCACTCGTACTCCCAATCCCCGCTCCACACTCACTGACATGAGCACTTTGACATTCTCGCTCTAACTTACGCTACTTTCGTAATGAGGAACCGACTTTTATAGTGAGAAAGCAGATAAGCTACTTTTCAAAAAGAAGAACCTGCCACCTTTCCCAAAGCAGTAGGCTTATGTCTAGGACGACTAGTCATTTGTTTTGGGTCCATCCATTGCACGCTTTTCAATGCACTTTTTGTTGTAGGCGTACAGAGTAGCATTCAGTTTTAGCAGTCAGGTATAGGCCTAATATAGGCTATTCAAAAAGAAGGGCTCAAAGATGGCCAAATACAAATATTTTTACTTCACTAATTTATTTATTTTAAGTTATATTGTGCTTTGATGGTATAATATATTTTTTGTAGGGCTGTCAATTGATTAAAAAATGTAATATAATTAATTACATACTCTGTGATTAATTAATCACATACATAATTAACGGTGCCTGAACCGATACTTTTTAAGAAAGTAAAAAAAGAAAAGAAAAAAAAAGGGTACTAAACAACAGTTGGTGACATTAAAGAACGGCTTGTTTATTGCTAAGGCCATATGGTCAAAATTAAATGATTTAATAATACAATAACAATAACTTATTTCACTAGTAAATTGCTGTTGAACGACAAAAACAACAACCAGATAGAAAAATGACATTTATAATAACTTCAAATGCACCACAAGGCTGTAGTTTACCAGTTTCATTGAACGCACCGGCTGTGTTGTTTCTCCGACGGCAGCTGCAGATTTTTACATACGGGTGTTGAATCATCTACAGTAAAACACAGTCAAACTTTACACCGTTTAGCGTTAGCTGTCAGCATTTTAACTGTGTTTAATCCAGCTACTAGCTAGCGGTAGGCTAACGTTAGCTGCTGTTGAGTATTGTGTTAACTAGCGTCACATGCAGCGGGGTTTGTGTTTCCTGTAACGTCTGTTTCAGAGCAGCAGAGAGAAGCGCAGACATATCAGTGGCACCAGATTTTCATCTGTATGCAAACGTCAATATGGAATGGATTAATCTGCGTTAATTTTTTTAACGCGTTATTTTTTTCTCAGATTAATTAATCGAAATTAACGCGTTATTTTGACAGCCCTAATTTTTTGTATTATTATAAATCTATTTTAATTGTAATTTTGTAATATATTTTTTCTTTGAAAAGCATGACAAAAATAGTACAAAAGCACAAAAAATTGGCAAAATAAATGGAAAAAAATGCTAGGTTTTTCAATAGATTCAGCTTCAGCAAAGAATTTCGGTGCATCCCTAGTTTGAGTACTCTGGAAATTTGACAGCATATTTGTATTTTCACACATGAGCCGTGTACTGTGTAGTATTTAGGGCCCTATGAAATCCGTTTTATTTTTTTTCAAATTCCATTTTATTTTCAAATTCCGTGTTTTCGGCTTTATTTTGAGCCCTTTCGGATTTGCTTGTTTTCTTTTCACTTCTAAGCAGTATTGACCTTTAAAAACTCAGTGACACAAACTCACAATTCAACTTTTTTATTTAAACTGTTAATATATTCAGCCAAGCACATTCAAAATTACCTAAATAAAAGCTAATTGGATGCTCACCTATAACAATGTTGAGGACACTGCGATCTCGGTTGTCAGAGGTTTCGTCGACAACAATGAAGATTTTCTTTCAACGGATCTCTTGTGCTGTCAAAAGACCCACGGCAGGTGGGTCTGCCTGAGGTTTCTGGGGTTTTCTGGGAGTGCACCTCCCTGCTTGCAATGTTTAACAAGAAACGGACGTATCCTCTTCATTTTCTCAAGCAGTATGTCAGCTTCAGCACACATTGCAACAAAATCTTCCACAAACTCATGCCTTGCATCTATTGCTTTTGTCATCGCCATAACCTGGAGGGATTTGCCCGCTGTGGATTTAGCTTTGTTCTTGAGATGAACTTTTGATTTTAAATGGTCGTTACATGTGTCTTTGCGGGTCCAGTCAACAGTATGTTGACAAAACTTACAAAACAGTTGTTGTCCAGACTCAGTGGTCATTGGGGTATTGTTCAGCCCGGTATTTAGCAGTCAATTGAGTTTCTTAATTTTTTCGCCGTTGGCTTATCAGGAGCCACTCGCTTCGACATTTTTTCCCCCACGCAACAAACTCACAACATGAACGTGAGGACGTATGGTTACTAGGCAACATGTTTAACAATGCCATTTGGCCACGGTTTAGAGATCTTTCTACGCTTGTTTTAAACTGAAAAATGAGAAGGAAGTAAAAAAATATGTTTATTTAATATGTCAACAAAATATATGCAAATTCCGTGTGATTCTGCGTGTATAAGAGAATTCCGTTTTCATGTGTAGAATCCGTGATTCCGTCCACGTTTTCCGCATCACGGAAATCATAGGGCCGTAAGTATTACACTTCGCTAGCTGGTATGTTTTCCAAATTATGCAACAGCTCAAATAACTAATCAGCCTTGTCTATACTGTAGCAGGCACTGCCACGTAAAAAAAAAATTTAAGATATATCAGCTTTAATGACTGATGGTCAAGCATGCCATGGTATCTATTCTAAAACCTTCAGGTTTAAACTCTTCTATGAATTGCTTTATAAATCAAGTTTTTACATAGCCTTCTGTACAATACCCAACATAACAGCAGGTGGGGCAAAGAACAGCTTAGGGCCCCAAAACGGTGTCAGCCCTGTTTTGATATGTAGGCCTAGACTTTGTAGAGAAAACATTGCTCAACATTTCCCTAATAGCTGGCCGAGCACACATTATGATAGACAGAACTTGTGATGGACATTTTTATCATACCAAAAACTTCCTCACATGAAAACATAAAGCCATTAGAGTGGGTCTGTTAATTGAACAGCTCATTTTGAAGAGCAGTTTTTTAGAGCATTTATTTTGAAAATCCATCGACTCTATTAGCATCTCATACAAACATTGTATGGTACTAACCTTTGCCACATGCTCATTACCTAGCAGCTGCAGCTTCACCAATATTTATATTCTTTGGTAACAAACATAAATCAGGTTACTTTATTTTTACCCGTAGGTAAATTTTGTTGCACAATTAAAAAGTGAAGGGCATCTATGACACAGTTTCAGACACCACAGACAACATACAATGGGACATAAATAATAATAATAATAATAATAATAAATAAAAACAGTTATAATTGCTCCAGTGCTAATCAAGATGCTAGAATATCTCATAAATACCAATGAAAATACTTCAAACTGACCACCATAAAATAAATGGTGATAGCCAAGTGATATTGTATATCAATATAAGCTTGATTGGATGTTTTGGCAGGAAGCCAGAGTATTTCCTTTTAACCGAATAAAGAAGTGAGGTGCTGCTGTTGATGCATACTTCATACTGTAGATACTGCATTGTCCAACAACAGAAATGTTTTGGAGGCTATGTTTGAAACTTCTCTTTATTTCCATAAAAAACTAATAAAGTGCAGGTGCCCACACTCTTTGACAACCCTCTGCACGTCTGGCACAGACACACCTACTGCTAATTAATAGCGAGGACAGAACTGGAGTGCCACGGTGCGCTCTCTTTTAAGCGTATGTCATGCTGTCACCAGAAATTTGTTTTGTGGCAGGGACTCGACTGTGACTGCAGGTTTCCTGAGAAGGCTTTAGGCGCTTTCTTTCTAAGCACCAGCTGGTCACTTATTAGCTCTGGCATGCAGTGGAAATGCTATTGATGCACAGTTAATGGAGAAAAACAGTCTCAACTCCTGATCCTATTTTCTCAGTCCATAGTCAGAGCTGGCAGAGAGCTACAACTACAAGTACTATTACATCAGTTAAATGTATGCAGAAGACATTACAAATTCAGAATATCTAATTAAAGTAATAAATGTAATCATCTGATTAACAAACTTTTAAAGAGCATCTCATTATAGGTTACCAGGTTTCAAGGGTAAAACCTGGCCTTCCTCATAAAATTCATGCTAATAAATGCTGAAGCAAGCAGTGGAGGCGATGTCTAAATCAGCGATATCTTTGGAAAATTGAAACTTCACATCCAGAAAATAGTGAGTCAAGGTTCCAATTATACCGTGTGATTAAGACTTAATACACTATCTCATTCAGACATGATAAAAAATATCATATGATTGACTGCTGGTTAGAAGCCTCAGCTGCAATTTACCCGTCAATCATCGTTAAATCGCCACCAAGACATCACAAAAGACCCCAGCCATCCCCATCAGGTTTTATCTGCTGCTCTCTGGCAAGAGGTTTCGCAGCATCCAATGCGAAATAGCTTCTTCCCACAAGCCATCAGACTCCTGAACTCAAAATAAACCCCCTTAATAACCTGCTGCAGTGGGCCTCATGTGGACTATGACAGTGCATAAACAGTATTTATTTATAAACGTGCAATAACAGTATCTATTTTTCGTGCAATAACTGTTTTTATAGACTGCCATTCAATTTGTGCAATAACAATATTAATACTGCTTTCATATTTCATATTAAAGATAACACTCTGTAGCATTTGTATTTGTTTATTTTAAAACTTAGTTTTTAGTGAAAATACAGTATTTATGAGCCAGTGGAACGACATTTCGTTCATATGTACAGTTGAATGACAATACACTAAAAGCTATCTATCTTTAAGCTAGCTAGCTAGCTTAAAGATGAATATCTATCTTTTCAGCTAGCTAGCTGGCTTAAAGATAGATAACTATCTATCTTTCAATGGGATCGCACCAGCAGCGACACCAAATCGGACCAGGGGTGTAAAGTGGGAGGGCCCCTTCCCTACTACCTACTTTCGGCATCCTTTCTCGGACCACAGACATTTTTGAACGCTGCCTTCATTTTGATGTCAACAACAAAATTTCCTTACTGTATCTTGCATGGGACAGGGGTGTAAAGTGGTCAATATCTGACCGTCCAACTGTGAGTGATTGTGTTGCATCATGGGTAATGTAGGCACCAGGTTCTGACAAGGAAGAGGAATGTGTGGGGAAAAAGACAATACAGGTGAATCAACAATGTAATATGAGTGTAAGGTTGGAAATTAGCTGACGTCCAACATCGAATTGGTTTATTGGTAAGTAATAACTGAATAGCAACTCTCTGCTAATGGCAGGAAGGAATTACAAAACAAGAGGGACATTGAAATATCTTGCCCCTCTGGAGTCAAGCTATACAAGAGGGGAATGAGATGATTTGCATCATCGGCTGGATAATATCAAGCTATAATAAGACAATAACAACAACAACGATGCAGATGCACGTAAACGCCAGACGACAACGGCGGCCGCCTGTGGTTTGGGAACGACAGCGCTCGTAAATTAAATTTAAAAAGTCTCTTGTCTCCTCGTTTGTCCACTTATATCTGCCTTTGTTGACACCCGCTATGTCTGCAAAGAAAGCGAAAATATATGCCGGAAATTACCTAAAACTTCTTCTTCTTCGTTTTATGGTGGGTTGCATCCATAAAATGACCCTAAAACGTAATCGCAACACATTATTTATTCGGCAAATAACGTTTCCACCAGCGTTTATCGCATAAGCTGTTTACCAATCAAGAGAAAATCCGATGAGATCGAACGTACAAACTTCAAATCGATTTTTACTGTTTCCATAGGGCATTTTTCATTTGAGATTACTTAATTTGCATAAAAACGTGTAGATGAAAACTAGGGCTGCATAATTAATCTCAATTTTATTGAAAACCGCAATATGGACAAGTGCATTATCCAAATCGCAAGTATTGTGGTGCTGCAGACATCCCAGCCAACAAATCATATGCTATAGACTAAAGTTTTTTTTATATGTATATATATATATATATATATATATATATATATATATATATATATATGTATATATATATATATATATATATATATATATATATATAGACAGGTCCTTGCATAAATCACACTATAATCATTTTAATATTTTTCAATGAAAATTCCCTAGCAACTAAAGTTGGGGCGATTTCTGGTTTCACCGGTACGGTGTCCGGTTTGAATTTAGGCTAACCAGTTGAAGAACCAGTATTTGTCACTATGACACCTTCTGGCAAAAGTAAAAAGTAGCTGACATTAGCAACCTGTGCCGACAGCATCACGGAACTAAATCCAATTTGTATTGCAAGCAGTGTTGGGCAGTAGCATTACTACTTTAACTACTTCTAAAAAGCATTGTTGTTTTCTGAATCAAATAGCTTGTCAGTAGCTTAAGTTAGCTCTTTTATTGATCAAGTAGTGCAGTACCGTCCACGCAAGCTAACGTACATTTCCCCGAGCATTCTGAAGCTCAAGCACAGAGCTTTCTGCTGCGGTCTGAGATAAAACTGCTGAGGATCACTGACGCCACTGCCAAACACAGACATTTATCGTTACATGGATGTATAAAAAACAAGCTTTGATGTAGTACACTATTATTGCCATGTTGATGTAGCTAATTAGCTTGCTTCATTTATTTGGGGGCTAACGTTCAGTGTAGTGAAGGTTCATTTATTGTTGAATAAGTGGTAATGTTAGCTTAGCTCACTAAACTTAACATTAGATTGCCGAACACTGGTAATAAGCAATATGGCAACGTGATTACCATGTTTGTATTTAAATGAACTAACGGAGCCGTTAGGGTCTGACGGCAATTTACTGCCGAACCAAGCGGCGCTGTGAAGAAAATTACATTTCAGTAGTGGTGGCCGTATGTGTGAGTGGGGGAACCGCCGAACCGCTCCCAGTGTTTGTTTGTTAGAAAGTTCATGTTTTTTTTTTTGAGTGACGAGATGATAGCCTATATGGCATTTAGTCTCAAAGAAAACTAAAACTTCACACCAAGATGGAAACATTTTGGTATTTTAAGCCGACGACAGTGAGCTGAAAAGGTGTAAACACCTAACCAAAGAGTTATTATAACCAAAGATACTAAACCGTTTCTGTTATAACCTTACTGCAGGTAAAAAGTCATGGCTTAGAGGCGCATTTCCGCCACCATATGGTCTGGAGTCATTACATTCTTATTATGGGCTCTCTTATTAGTCTCACTCGGGAGGGGCTGAGACAAGTCCGACACCTAGTGGAAAAATTCAGTATACCGGTCCGCTATTTGGCTTGATATCAAACCGGTTTGACATTTTTTACACCGGCCCAAGCCTACTCGCAACCACCAAGAATCAACAGAGCAAGCATCCCTTAGCATCTAACTAGTACAATCCTAACCACAGTGCCTTTGCAACCACCTTAGCAATGTCCTTCCAACCATTTGGTTACATATACAACACAGGAAAACACTGGGACACTTAATTTCTGATATAAAATCCTGAAAAGTTCATAAGTTCATCATCCTCATAAGTTCATATTTATTAAATCACAGTTTAAACTGAAAACAAGTGTTTTCAACATATACCTGTACTTTATCAGGTTCACTTTGCAGTAGCTTGAGTTTCTGTTGTTACTCTGTCATTATACACATCACCATGTCATCCCATGATCCCCAAACACACAAATAGCCAGCATTACTCCATTCTATCTGTTCAGTAATTCTCTGTGCTCCCTTTGGAACAGAAAAGGCTGACTTTCAATCTTATTGCCACGAAAACATATATCCATGACTTTTTGACTCAAGACATTTTCAATTTTGGGTGAACTTTTCCTTTAACAGGGATAGAAAAAAGATTCCCAACTTTTTCCCCAAGTGTTGCCAAAAAGTCATTTTCACAGCCCTGCTGTGAACTAGGTCTTTCAAATTCAGCACGGCCTCCCTCAGTCTCTGTCACACTGACTGCTGTTTGATATGGGCCTGCCCCCCCTACTTTGGCAGTGACAGGCATAGTTCAATAATGCAGGTGGTACACGATGTGTAGACATTGCAGGGGGTGGGGAACTGTGAGACTGTGTGTGTGTGTGTGTGTGTGTGTGTGTGTGTGTGTGTGTGTGTGTGTGTGTGTGTGTGTGTGTGTGTGTGTGTGGGATGTGTCACAGCAGTTATAGCTTCAGTTAAAAGTTTCTGAGGAAGGAGAGAGGGCCCTCTTTTGTTGACTTAAGCAAGAGTCGATAAACTGCAATTTCTGTTCACCCATGATTCTTCTCACCCCCTCCTGATTGTGTTTTACCCTTTAACAATTCCTCCTTTCCTTCACCAAAGGTTCTTGCCCCCTTTCCATCCTCTTCTTTCCTTTTCTTAAATCTTAGATATCCTCTGACCCACTTTCTCCTAATTGGCAGAACTAAGGCGCTGACCTGATGACCTGCCAGCCATGAGTGTGCGCACACACACACACAGTGAAGTCATTAATCAAAGCAACAGTGCAACTGACTTACAGTACCTCCAACAATCGAAATTGTGATGTGGATTGATTGATATTATAGAAAAGTGGAGACACAGACACACACACACACACACATACACACACACATACACACACACACACACACACACACACACACACACGCACGGACGCACGGACGCACACCTCTAAGTCAGAATCACTGGCAGTCCCTTCTGTCCGGCACAACTCATAACCTGCCGGTTAAGATCTGATGAGGGAAAGTCTGGAAAGTTAAAACACTGCTGTGTGTTTTCGCTGTTCAAGGAAGTGCACTAGCAATCAAATTATGCCAGGAGATATTTATAAAGTAGTTATACTGATACGTCTAGTAGTAAGGCATAATTCATTTGAATTATTTAAAACATTTTAATGAACTTCCTTATGATAATAAACAATGGGAAAACAGCTACTGTGCTGTGTATGAAATACTTTATTGCTAACAGGAGCAAAGTATGAGAGCATTAAAGGGGATATGAAAAACTTAGACAGACAGATCTTAGAGTTGTCAACAACTGTTCAGCATTTCCCTGTGTCATGTCATGACCATTAAACTTGAGGTTCCCTCAATTTTATTTTTTAGGTTTGGTGGCTTTAAAAGCAGTGGTTCCTTAAATGGGAGCCAGAATTTATTTTCTCTTTCTTACTGTAATCTTTTTTAAATGTTACACCAATCACCACATAAAAGTATGAGGCAATATTTACATTTTTATATTATAATTTCAAATATATTAAAATAGAAGGATAAAGCAATAATCTAGGATCTACCAGGAAGGTAGCAGAAAGAGTAGAATATCACTTTCAAATGCAACAAACCCATTTATGTAATAAGTGTTCCTTGATGCCAGAAGGGTCAGTCGCTCTATAAGCATGTGTTGTTGAGATAAAAATAGGGAAAACCCGTGGCCACTTCATCAAATCATACCCACTCTCACCCACCCCAACATCCAATCTAGGTTTCTGATAAAGCCCTCAACAATAATTGCTTATATCAAATCTGTGTACTGGTTCAAGACTGTCAGGACCCTGCAACACACCACAAGCCTGACAATACCTCAACCTTTCCAACTCAAGGTCATGGATTAATTTCCTTCTCCACGGCCCCATGAGCATTCTGGTATTTGCTTCATGGCTCCATTTTAAAAGGCTGCAAAGATTTCTTGGGAGCAAAAACACATCTATGTGGTGTGTAATCAGCACTTGTCATCTGGAGATTTCTACAGTCTGGATCACTGGTTCAACCTTCTCTGGTACACTCTGGTCAAAACCATTAAATCTGCAGCCATACCAAATTATGAACTGCCTGCAAATAAAATGTCACACACAAACAAAATATTGATTGCTTGGAAATGTCATAAGACCTTACATCAGTAGACAATAGAGCTGGTAGTGCAGAGAAGTTGCTTTAACTTGTGATGGTTATGCACCACAAAACAGCACTGTATGTCTGTAAGCTTTAATTAACATTCAGTAAAAAACTAAGGCTGTCAAACGATTAATTTTTCTATAGTTAATCGCGATTAATCGCATATTTTATCACATGATTAAAATTATATTATTTTGCATTTCAGAACAGTTTTTAAGTACATATTAACAATCGAAAGCAATTTTCACCAGTGTATCTTGATTGGGAATCAAATGAATGCAAAGAAAGTTACTTTATAACAAAAGAAAAATGTGTGAATCTGTCATTATTGCACAATTCCTTCAAGTACCTAACTAAAAAACTAAAACTCCCTATCCTTACTAGAGTCAATATAGTGTTCAGTAACTCCTAAATAATGTTGATTACTCACTGACGTCCAGTGATCACCGGTTAATGAGCAGCTCATTTCTGCACAAGTCCGTGTTAACACAGCCCATCTCCACTCTTACCCGGCGACAGAGAAACAGGCTTGATAGTCCGGTACACTGTTGTTTCCACAACAACAAAAACACAGCAGTCTCTGAACCCGCGTTGGGAGTTTCGTTGAAGTTGGATGTAGTCCAGTTTTTGTCTAATGAGCGGACACTTGCAAGCAGGATTGATGGAACAGGTGGCTGGCTAACATTAGCTTTCCACCTGGCTAGGCTATACTCCAGCCCCTGTTCTAGTTTCACCGCTGAGGATGTCCCCCCCATGATGGCCCGTTCCGGCCGCTGCCGCCCGCTCCGGCTGCCGCCCGCTCCGGCCACCACTGCTGCCCGCTGGTCAAATGAACCTGTACGGCGGGCCACAGCAACCTCTTATTTCCGAACATTCATCTCTCCCCCGCCCCCTGAGGGCCGGTGGTCTAGTAACACGTTAACTGTACTACTATGCTTAGCTCCTTAGGTGGTAGCTCAAGCTTGACATGCTTTGGTGATATTTTAATTCGGCTTTACACAACGTGCATATGGCTTTCGACTTGTGTAAAAGCCATCTGAGAGTTTTGGAAAATAAAAAGCGCCATTCAGGATTTCATTGCTGCTGTCTTTCTCCATCATGCCTGCAGTCTGCAGCAGCAGGATGTGTTAGGAGGAAGTGGCAGCTTGATGATAAGTAACGGTGCTGCAAAGGGTCAAAATAGTAGCCTGTTAGGCACGACGCAAAGATGAGTGAAGTGTAAAATAAATTAATAAATGCCGGCATGTGATTAAAAAAAAGTAATCGCATCGCGATTAACACGTTAACGCTGACAGCCCTAGTAAAAACATTATACCACAGACGTAATACTAGAGCTAGACAGATAAATCAGATGAGCATCTGAACATATTTCCCTTTAGGAACTACAGTTGTGGTTATTCATTGGATTTAGGTCATTTGAAGTGGAAGTTAAACCCATAAGAGCTCAGCCTGAATACTCCTGGGGGTCAGGGTCAATTCTCTGTCAAGCACTTCAGACAGTAGAAGTGTAGTAAGATCTAGCTTTGATCCCACAGTTCACAAATGTCAGTGCAGCTCTATGAGCAAGGAACAACGCTTTGATGAAAATATTACAATAACAAACGCAAGTGAAGGAGGCTTGAACCAAACAAGGACTGATGGGAGACCCAAGATCATACAGCAAAAGGTTAGAAAACAGACTGTAGTCCTAATAGCGTCAGGAAATCCAAGTTTTATAGTATAATAAAGCAACTACTGTGGAAGTGCCATTGAGCAGAGTCAAGCCTCAAGTTGCTCAGTGGTCAACAGAAAGTTATGTACCAGATAGACCCAAATCCAGAATGTAAAACAGCATTTGTTCTCAGCCAGACATTCACCAGATAAATAGATTAATGATGGCTGAATAGCAGATCAGTGACTGAACAGGCCCATTTGATTTCATTTGAAACACTAGATGACATAGAATACATTAAATTATCATGGTAGACTCAGAGTTGGACGCAGAGTCGAGTCCAGTCATCCAGTGTTGTGAACCACTCCAAAGTCTGCAGTCTTGGCTTCCCCATCTACCACCAAGTTACTGTAGCAGCACAGAAAGAGTAGACCTCCCACAGGATCCTGGGTAATTTAGCAGGTAATGAGCACTGCCGACTCTGTCGCACAAGAAGTCTTATATCTGGCTGTGGAAGAAACACACACACACACACACCCACACACCCACACACACACACACTTCAAGTTTCCATAAACACACCTCTGCGCTATCTTACTCCTGCTGCAATTTTTTCATGCTCCAACAAGCAGTGAGTTTGCATGTTAATTAGCAAACTGTTTCTTTTAGGCTACAACTTTTTTAAAACAAAAACAAAATATGCCTAGCCTATTAATTAGAAATTGTACAAAACTGGTAATAGCATCAACTTGGAAAGGGTAAAAGTCAGCTAACAGTCAGAGAAAGGAGGCCACACAAGAGACCCCATATACCCCAAGCACCTCATATCTTACCTACTAATCTGAGAAATATATCATTCACTCCCTTGCCCAGTTAGTGTCGATTCAGCCTGCAGAGCTGCCGCCCCCCATACTCTACTCCTATATCAGCCTGACATTGATCTCATGTAGGCTACCTGTAAGATTAATGCCTTTTTTACCATCTTACTGTACTGTAAAGCTGCAAAGATACATTGATTAATCGTCAACTGTTAATCTAATTGCCAACTATTTTGATAATCAATTAATCAGAGTCTTTTATTTGGTAAAAATTATCTGATTCCAGCTTCCTAAAGTTTTATATTTTCTAGTTTCTTAAACTGAATATCTTTGAGTTGTGGACAAAACAAGACAGTTGAGGATGTCATCTAAGGCTTTGAGAAACACTGATCGACATTTTTTACCATTTTCTGACATTTTATAGACCAAACAACTAATCGAGTAAATAATCAACAGATTAATCGACAATGCAAATAATCATTAGTTGCAGCCTTACTGTACTGTATTTAACTCTAAGTACGCTATCCCTACCACTGGTTCCTCTAAACCACAGAGGTTTAAATGATCTCACACATGTTCCAGAAATATTCCCTCCACAATCTGATGAGACAAGGAGAGAGAAAAGGATAAAAAGAGCAACTGGCATACACGAGTATGAGGGATGCTGAACGACTAGGAAAGGACAGACGTCTAGAGAAGAAAGTTGGATCACCAAGTCTATCAATCCAAAGTGGAGAATGAGAAAATTGTATGTGCCCTTGGGCAGATCAACAGCCTTTCTCTGCTTGAAAGGCAATGACTGTTGCATTGAAATGACTCCAAATGGCTGAATGCTATAGGCACGGGTCATTGATTGGCTAGGGGTGTGTGCCTGCGTGTTGGTAGAGAGAGTGATCTTAGCTGGAGGCATACAGTCTCCATCCGATTAAACAGAGCATGAAGAGGTGATCATTCACCTCAACTTGCCCTTCTAAGGTCTCATGCAAGCACACACCTCACACACACAAACACACAAAACAAGGAATGGTGAAAGAAGACATGACCGGCGCCAACTACAGTTTGGAAGAACATCAAGACATTAACACATCACCCATTCCAATTGCATATTTGCCCTTGCATTATGCTCTCATCACTCTGGGCTCTGATCACAGTTGCTTGCAGTCAATACGGTGCTGGTATCTCTGACTGGCTATTTAGCATGTAAGGGCTGCATGTTGTAAAAATAAATCAATATAATTAATTTCACTCGATATAAGTAATCATCTCTGTCATCCCGTTAGGCTATTATGGGACTTAAATGATAGTGAATCGCAAAACTGCTGGGATGCGCTGTCCCATCTCACCTGCAGTAAGGACAAATAAATAAAAAACAACCTGACTGAGAATAAATTTAAACTTTGTTTAGACTACAAAGTATTTTTTTTAAACTGTGCATCACAAGGCAAGCAAATCCTCATACATACATACACGATGCTGGAACCAGCAAATCTTTGGCATTTTCTGCTTAAAAAAGTAAAAGAAAAGGTTGAAAAAGGGAAATTTCTCAGTTCTCAAGATTTTGTTTCGTTAGACCAATAGATTCAGAACTAAAGGAGAAGCAATCCAAGTTAAGCACTCAGCAAGGTCATAACTTATCAATGCAACCACCTGAGCCATCTCACACACTTAAGAGCTCAAAAATCTGTTCGTGCCCTGAAACAGCATTTAATGAAGTACAGACACTGCTCTCTTAGACAAATTTTTGCCATTTCTCGTCGAGCTTGTGCTCTCAGACAGAAAAGAGTCAAAGTAGGAGTGGGAGGGAGGATGAAGAGGAGGAGAACAAGGAAGAAGCTGAAGAGGAGGAAATAGAAATTGAGAATGGTTGATCCATTTGTCGAACACCTCTGAGATCAAGTGTACACAGCTACATCAATCACAACAGTAATTAAAAACAGCCACATCTACTGTGAGAGAGAGAGACACACATACACAGTATAAGCAGCACACTGAAGATGTCACAGTCTCCCTGCTAATGAGATTCGACATATTATTCCCTCCTCTGCAATACTAAGGAATGGCAGAGAGGCACTGTGCATCTTAACAACACAGGCCCTGTTTGGCGTAAAACAATTCTTTCCCAGTGAGGGGAGCTTGTTTGAGTCAAATTAAGTTAGATATACACACAGCCACACACATTTCAAGTGCCCTACACACACATAATCATCCTAGCAGTCGCTGTGTATCTCTAGGAGGTCCAGTCAAAGCAGAACGGTAGTGAATATCAACAATAAAACTGAGGTTGAAGTCTACCGACTTAATTGTGGGTGTGTGCATGCGTCTTCTAAATTATATATGAAAGCTTGTTTTGATAACAAAAACAGGCTTGTAAATTGAAAAAGTTGCCTCCGGGCACTGTAGTCATGTATCAATCCAAAACGGCACTCACATAATTTAGTTTGAACAGGTAGGTGTTGGTCCTGCTAGGTTCTACGCCTGCCGCTGTGCCTGTTCGCTTAGCTGCAGGGTCACCAGCCAGGGACCACCATTCGTGGATGTTTCGCCCCTTATCTCGGAACATCTCCTGATGGCGGGGCAGAGAACAGGGACGTCTACCTGACACCCCCTGCAGCTAACCTGCGTCAGGAGTTGATAGCTCCCCATGTCTTTTCCTGACAGCTTGCCTTCTCAGCCTCTTCAAAAAGCTCATTCATGGTTTTACCCAGTCCTCTACCCCATAGCCCTGGGTTTCTGAGTAGTGTGTTTTTGAGCCTCCCAAAAGCTTCTAGCCCCGACCTCGCACTCTGTCTGCATTCCCTGTACTCTGTGTACTTTACCTTCTTTCTTTTACAGCCTGCCTCTAACCCAGGGGTGTCAAACTCAATTTCACTAAGGGCCACACTGAAAAATGAGAATCACATCAAGGGGTTTATTGACATGCTTTTATTTAATCCAAAAAGTTAAATATCTTTGACTGTATTATTGCATGTCTCGTATAGTCTTCGCACTCACAGTTTGTTAGACATAAAGTCCTAAAAAAGTCAGCCAAAATGTTCTTAGCCATCATAGAAGAAAGTGCCCATACATTTTGAAAAAAGCAACAAAAACGAAGAAAAAGCAACAAAAACTAGGTTACCTCACTATCCCACTGCACTCTTCGTACAACATTTTGATTTGATTGACTTTTGATTCTAAACTTGAATAAGTATATGGTAAATCTCCTAATTGGTTCACTGTGAAATACATTCTAATTTGGAAAGCTTTTAGAGGTAGTGGGTAAAGCAGCACATCACAGGTTTTACCTCAATATATTATTACAGCTTATGTTAAACTGGCCACATGCTGTAATGAAAGGAAGGAGCCACATCTGAAAGGAGTGCTGAAAGAGATAGAGACTGCAGGAGACAAATAGACTGGTGAATCATAATCATGGACTCAAATTTGAAAAAAAGTACACAGCAAATTGTAAAAAAAAAAAAAACTGTCACTCTTTGCAAGCAAAACCCAGCATCAACATAGCAGGGGCTGGGGAGTGACCTTAATAAACATACCTGCCAAAAAACCCATACAGAGCAAGACTTCAGTTATTATGAGTCTACTATGTTAGGGGCAAACACTATCCTATTGTTGCCTTTCCCAACCATTGCAGGACAAGATAAAATACAATCTCTAATTGGAGGTAGTGGATAAATCTAAATCCAGCAGCCCCCCTGATAAACATGTTTGGTTCAGGCAAATGATTAGGCTAACATTTTGGAGCCATCACTACATGAATATTAGAGTGTAGCAGCGTAGCTCAGCGGTTTAGACATAGAGCTAATTATATGAAAAATAAAGCAAACAGGCACATAAATCACTTGCTGAAACATGTCTCTATTGGCTAGCTGGATGTGGGGAAAGTGTTAATGTGATTACCCACAGTATAAGAATGTTGAGTTTCCCCATTCAGCCACAGGAACAACAATAAACATTAACGTTAGCTAGCAGCTACCTAACCTAACGCTGACGTTAGGTAGCACTAGCTGATACTAGCGATTTCTAGTCGGCAACATATTTTGGGCTTCATTTAACAAACATAACCTGTAGTAGTACACAATAATGTGTATTGTTTTGATTACAATGTGCGGAATTACTTTACATTGCCTATTTATGTCTATTTTTTTTTTCTGTACAGCATCAACAGGGGGTCGCCATTGTTGTTTATGTGTGTGTGATGTAAAAAACTGTAACTGGGATTTCAACCATCTGGTACGAGTTAATGGGTAGTAAGTTATGGGTTTGACTGCCGTTCCAGGGCACTTTCACGGGTAGAAGGTTGTGAAAACATGGGTTACGGGTTGCCTGGAACGCAGCATAAGTTAGCCAAGTAGCCTAAGTTAGTTAGTTGTTTTTTTCTTCTTTTTTTTTTTTTTACAGCTAGCCTGTCTCTGTCCAAATGTGACAAAATGCACCCACCAGCACATTGAAAAACTCACTAATTAACAGGCATATCTTCTTTGTTTATTCCATACAACTGAAATGTAAAAACATGTTGTGGATTATTTCTTTGCTGGGCACAGTCATTTTCTGGAGTGTTGTTGTCACTGTGAGGTTGTCAGGTAATCAGTGGAGACTCTATATAGGTTGTTATTTTTAAATACCAATTAAACTTAGTTATTAAATGACTACATGTTTTAGAACAATGCCAGATGTTGTTTAACTTTGTTTTGTAATTCAATATTTTAATTAAGCACGCATGCTTAAATGTTTAGCTTTTTCACTTACAGGAAAAGAATAGACATGATTTGAATACTTGAAAAATGAAACATTCATTGTGAGGTCATGTTACCATGACATATTAAATAGAAACAGCCAGACCATCTGCTGCAGATTCTATAGCAGTGCTTAAAAGCACTCATGCCAGATGATGGTTCAGCTATCTCAACAGTATTTTCCTAAAGATTCTTATGTATCACAACTTGAATATGACTACCATGTTATTGTGGTTGCTGTGCCAACATCTAAATGTAACCAGTTCTTTCAATCTGTTTTGTGTCCCTGTCCACAACAATTTGGTGTAATTTAACTCTGTCAGAACTGCATGTGGGATGGTCTAAAACTGGGAACTAAAACACTTTAAATGTACAGAAAGTTCATGGTTACAGTTAATGAAAGTCCGACATGCTACATACCCATCACCCAGACCTCCACACCCTTAATTTTTTCCTTGCTACATAGAGGCCACATTACTTTCTGCATTGGCACAGAACGTTGGAAATGGATGTAAATCCTGGGATATGGAATCATCCAACATGGGCTTTATTTCTAATGATTCTGGGCAGCCTATCCAGGATGGAGCCTTTACTTCTGTTTCTTACTGGAAAGATTTAGTCTTGGAATGTTTTCTCGTTTGTGTGTATCATCTGTTCTGTAGTTTTGAATTTTAAAGCCTCTGGAAACTTAAATCTTAAATATTTTTCTCTGTATGTATGTGTATATATATATAGCATTAATGAATAAATAAGCGACAATCATCCAAAACATCCTTTGGAATTATTATCTTAGATTTGAAGACTTAAAAAATCAGATACTGTAATCTGCTTTATAAATACGTGGGTGTGGTTTGATCAGATTTGATTGACAGTGGCCTAGAAACATAAAACAAACACCAGCTGTTTATTTCAAATGTTGCTTAATTTTGATGCACAGCAGAACAGAAAGGAAGCAGACAATTGTGTGTTTATATGTGACCCCATTGCTTATAGTAACAATGGAATGAAGAGAAAGGGACGACATGTAACAGCAGTGGACCCAACCTTGACCCATTGACGTCACACACCTCTTAGATTGCTCAGCTACCAGCATGTCCTGCTGTATTCTGAATCAAGATGCCACAAGTAAAGTTGTAAATGTACATTTGTGTGAATAATAATTTATATGTCAAATAAACTCTGGAATGGACCTTTAATCCTGTGCATCAGACCGGGAGGATGTCCAACAGTGGAGCTAAATGAATTGCAGGATCAAAGACCTGGCTGCAGCTTAGAGGCACCGGAGGAGGTTAGACCTTCAGTATCCGCTCCTCTCCTGTCCTCTCCTATCCTCTCCTATCCTCCTCCTCCTCCTCCTGGAGCTGCAGAAGTGTCTTCTTTTTTAATCACCATCAGTCTCGCTAGTCTCCTTAACTCTGTTGTGATCTCTCCGTCTTTAATCTGCTCTGCTACATTCTGATCTGTTCCGAGATGCCTCCCTCCCTTCCTCTCTCCTGACATCTAGTTCAAAGGAGGGGCCTCCCACTAAGTACCCCCCATCACCTCTCTCATCCATTTTTCTGCAGCTCTTCTGCAGTTTCCTCAGTGGGGGGTATTTAGATTATCCCTCTGAAAACTCTCGGTCTCTTTTTTCTCTCTCTTCATCTCTTCTTTCTCTCATTCTTCATTTCTCTCTCTCTGCTGCTGCTTCGAACCGTCTCTCTTCCATCTTCGACCTGAACTATGCTTCTGCAAAAATACACCTAAAAGTCTTCACGGACAAACACAGCAAAGGATTTTATGAGTACAAGAGTTTAAGTGATCTACTTTTTACTTTTATATAACTATATTTTTACACAAGTAATTTTACTTTTACTTAAATACAATGTCTTTAAAGTAACTGTGTAATTTTTCATCTGATGATTATAAATGACCTGTAACAGCAAACGAGACTAACAGTGAAAATAACGCTGTTTTTATTAATGCCTCTGTCCCGGTCTGATTTTTCCCGCAAAGTCACAAAACGATTTACGGCAGGCTCTACAGTAACACCTTCTGATGGGTCACAGAATTTGGCGTAACACCGGAAAAGCCTGTGTTAGTGTATCCAGCCAGGTAAAGGGTAGCAGGAGATTTCTTTTATAGGCCTAATTGTATTTACATAGGCTAAGTTACCATATGCAAATATATCAAATTAACACTTGAAATTCAACGATGCATCTGTAACGTATTGTAAATTAATGATTTTCTGTCTGAGCAAAACATTTATCGCAATATGACCTCCTAGTAACGCTAACTCAGTAATACACTGGGCAATACAGCACTGTAAAGAAAAGACCTTTACGACAGCAGGTGTGGTAAAAACACTTCCACTTTTGTCCAAAGCGGCCCCTAGAATCAGCACAAACTAAGAGTTACATATAGCCACTTTATTTACTCTCTCTATCCCTGGTAACCGTCGGTCATAGAGGCTTGCAGAAGAGCTGATGCATAAATTGCCCAAATATCAACCGATGTGTCAGGGGGTCCACCATGTCAAGCAAGCTGGTTGTTTGATTCAACTTCCATCAGGAGGTGGTTCAAAACCGATAAGAAAAACATGTAAATGTTACACTGAAAACACCTAAAAACCCCTGCCTATGCGCAGCCTGGAGAAGTGCACCTTTTTGGAGAACACCAGCCTTTAGACCTTGTCCACACTAAGCCAACTAGATCTAAAAATGTTGATGTGTGAAACCAACATGCGTTCACAGTAGTGCCAATTATTGTAATTTTTGTCAATTTCTGTCCACATTCAAACACCTAAAGATAAGTCAAATCTCTCCATTTCCCTTCACCCCTCGCCTCTCTCCATTTGCGTGTTTGCATGTGTGTTTGTGTGGAGGCAAAAGGTGTATCTGGGCGATCGCCCTAGACCTTCGCCTCCCCCTCAGATATTGGCGTTTAGCTATTTTATTATTATTATATTTTGTCAACCATAGCTGCTTCACCTGCAAGAGTTACTCACACTTAAACGCGTGAGCACACACACACACACACAGTGCGTTCACTTACCTGCTCACATACTTGCACAGAAACCCAAGAAACTAAGTACATACATACACTCAGTCAGTCAGTCTTAGCGTTGGTAAGGATATAGACACGCTTACTTACTCTTGTGAAGCTTAGAAACACACACAAACACTTGTTTACACTCTCACACGCACACATTTTTGGAGTGATCCTTTGCCAACCTTGCTTAAGGAGAAGAAAGGGATGTGAACTGCAGTTTACATCTTGTTCAGAATGTTTTAAATGTGACTTTGTACATTTTGAATACAGAACAGAAAGTGAACAGTAAAGTTTATTCGAGCATGTGCATCTCAGATAGACATATAGATGGATGTATGGATGGATGGAAAGATGGATGGCTAGATGATGGACAGATAGATAGATAGATAGATAGATAGATAGATAGATAGATAGATAGATAGATAGATAGATAGATAGATAGATAGATAGATAGATAGATAGATAGATAGATAGATAGATGGATAGATAGACAGACAGATAGATAGATAGATAGACAGACAGATAGATAGATAGATAGATAGGGTTTCAGGCCGTTGGTCAAATAGAGGGTCTGCTTCCTCCTAGGCATCACATGCTGGTTAAGGTAATGATATACAGATGATGATGATGATATTTGATGATGGTGATGATAATCATAATGACACACACACACACACACACACACACACACACACACCACAAAATCCTACTTTAAAGGCATGACTATTATTGAAAGTGAAACCCACACACAAAAACAGACATCAAGCGAAGTTAACTCTGCACACCCACAAAGTCAATTAAATAAAAACAACAAGTAAATCTCAGTATGAAGGAGTGGCAGCCATCCTCCTTTAGGGACCAACATTTACTAGTTAAAGTATGAGAGGAGACTTTTGCGCACAGGGCAAAGACAAGTGAGACAGATATAATAATTACCTTCAAAAAGCCAGGATTGCATTGTTCCAACATGGACAACATGTTGGTAATTTGCACCTTAATATGATGGCCAATCTCTGCGGGGAGATATGCTCCCAGAATAGCCATTTTTCACAAATACTGCAGAATGCATGGGGGAGCAGAGATCCTTAAACTGGGCTTTTCCAGAGGCACTGTTTCTCACAATGCAGCACTGCCCCCCCATGGTCATTAGTGGAACAACAGGAGAGTACATTTTCAGGCTCATTGGACTCAGCTCTGATGCTTTAAAATGTTGTCAATGCGAAGCCTGTTATTTTTTTATATGTATATATTTTTTTAGAACTAACATAGTATCTTCAGAAACAAAGAATGGATGATCATATGCAAAGAGGTGACTCAACAAGATAAATTCTGCTTGAAAAAAGAGAGGGTTCACAAAGTCTACATCATGAATCTCCTGATGACAGTTAGGATATGAAAGAAAAATGGAAATAGGAAATTAATATTATGATTTCAGATGAAACTTTCAAGACTAACGATTTGAAAGTAAAGTCAAAGGGCAAAAGGCTATGCAAGGTATTCCAGATCTACTTATAATTAAAATAGATCTTTTGCATCAACCCACATATGAAACCAGCACTTTTATCCTTTCTGAGCAAATATCAGACGACAGTTTGACAGTTACTTTTTAGATTTTGCTTGTGGTTAACACCAACCTTACACTGAAGACATATGGTGCAATAAAAAAAAGTTTACCATGCGGTTCCATTCTGTGGGCTTGTCAGGTCATTTATCTGTGCTGCACTGCTGACATGGTAGAGGACAGCGGGATGCAAGGACGCT
Organism: Sander vitreus; assembly: GCF_031162955.1. Taxonomy (NCBI): domain Eukaryota; kingdom Metazoa; phylum Chordata; class Actinopteri; order Perciformes; family Percidae; genus Sander; species Sander vitreus. The sequence goes on from NC_135867.1 coordinate 9,155,394, forward strand.
GACCTGAACCTCTTTACAAGCTGCAGGAAGCCTTGAGGACTGGTGACAAATGGCCAGAGCGGCCCTGGAGGGTGCCACCTTAGCATGTTCCTCCATGCCCCACACATGGCCCAAAGAGGAAGAAACTTTGGAGTCTAGGAGAATTGATGAAAAAAGAAAGAAAAGAAAATCAGCCTTTCTTCATTTATATGCAGCACAACATAAGTTAGCCCTTTTTCCCCTCCAGGAATAACATTTTGCCTTTGATTTTCTGTTGAGTTCAGACCACTGCTGCTCCCCTGTCACTACTACATGATAAGTGACACTTCCAACTAATCAATATTTTCTTTGACAAATGGCTGGGGACACAAACACCAAAAATAATATGATAAAAATAAGTAAATGTTCTGTTCCACTTTTCTATTTGTAAAACCTGTGTTATCAAAACTATATAAAACATTCCATACACAGTACTTTCACAACTGTAACTGTTCATCGTTTGTTTTTAATCGTTTTCAGACTCTCTCTTGGGGTTGGCTTGCACTGACATTGCTACAAGCCAACAAGAGAAAAAAAAACGACTCAAGTGACCCTAAAGCACGAGACATAGCGGGTGAAGAACAATATGATGAACTGTACTAATGGCTCCGCTGGACATCCCCTGTCCTCAGACAATTGATCACTTTGAACTTGACAGAAAGTGTGGCTGACACCTCCTTCGCAACTTCTTTACAGAGCGCAAAACCCACAAACATTACAGCATTCAAACATTCAAAGTGCACAGCCAGTTTGCAAAGTATGTATCCCCAAATTTAAATGATAATTATGCCTTGCCTCTATCTATGGCAGTTGCTTTTTGTTCCGCTTTTTAGTGTGGCCAGTAAAAACAACTTTCGACACTTTTGCTTTCCGACTTGATAAGAGAACCTGGAAGATACTCAAAGGTTAACAACGCACAAAGAAAACCAACTTTTCATTTATATGTAGGTGAGAACAAATGCATGCTCATGTATAAGTGTGCGCTCAAGGGCAGCGCTGATACTGTATAGGTGACAGAATATTTTCCAAACTGTTTTGCTTCACAAATTTTCATTTAGACAGGGATATGCTAAAAGCCAACCCCCGTGTGTGCGCACAACCCTCAGGTGGTAAAGTTTCTGTTTTCCCACCTCCTGCTCTCGGCTTCTGCTCCTGACAAAGTCATAACTTCAAAGTCAGAAAGGGAGGAGAGGTGCGCGCGCGCGCGCACACACACACACACACACACACACACACACACACACACACACACATTACGAGATCTGAGTGTTCCAGTTTTTCCCCCCGTTTCCTTCCCTGCTATCCAGTGGGGGTCTTTTGCCCTTTGTGATGTATAATTGAAGTTATGTGTAATTTCACCGACTCGTTTCCAGTTGAATCCCTCTCGGAGCTGAACTTTCACTTCTCTCATCGTTCTGGAATATTCTCTCTGAAGTGGAGAGACCAACTCTTTGAACGTGCTTGTTAGCATGCCCCCCCCCAGCCCCTCACCATCCTGTTCCGTCTCCATTACACATAATTCTAACTTTATCGCAGAAAAAGTACACAGTGTCTTTAAGAAGCAGTTCAGATGTGTAAAGTGTAAAAGTCAGATTGGGCAAAAGTTCTAAGCACTAAACGTCATTTGATTAGTTTTGTTTTATTCTTTAGACTTTCTGGAACTTATTCTGTCCTGTGTAGGTTAGTCACTTTATTGGACAGAAAGTGGGAAATACTTTCATTAAAGAATATAGCTGGTATTTTAATTTTATTAAAAGATTAAATACACAAAAAGACTGCAGTTTCAGTGAAACTATTACCTATCGTCCATACTGTTTGATTGTGTTTTCTGTGGATTATCTAGACTAAGAGGGACATATTGCTGTTGAATTTTCCAAATGTCCTTGTCACAATTCCTCTCACCTCCATTGCAATGGAGCAGCAGGAAATATGTTATTTGTCGTATTTGATATCTAAAAACTTGGGCAAATTAAACCAAAACTACCTGCTTGGTTAGGTATCATCTAATACTAGGTAAGGTACATTGTGGTGGTTTTGTTCATTCAACTCATTCAAATAAATAAATCGTTACTCTGAGTCCTTTGTCCCCTCTGCTGTCAACCTTCTCAGTTCCTCGGTGTGGATTTTTATGTTTTGAAACATTTTTACGCTTTTGTACGGCCATATTACCTTGTGTATCTTTCAAGATTGTTGTTTGGTTGAAAGCATCGGAAACATCTAGTACATGGACCTTGAGTTGGGATTGTTTTGTCAGACTTGTGTTTCCAAAGTCAAGCCTGA